>NC_072731.1:240522546-240822546 GCF_026930045.1 Uloborus diversus | reverse complement strand
GACAGTTGTAAGGTCGTTGAAGATGGTTGCGTGAGGTTGTCTTCACAATCAATGGTTCGCTTAAGTCTCTTAGTATCACCCGAGGGTAAAAAAAAAATCGGTTAACTTTTTGTTCATCTTATTTCACAACAATCACACTCGCATACATTGATAAACTTCAACACAACTAACCTAAGTAACGTAACAGAGATAAATAAAAGACGACCGTGTGTGCAAGTGGGTAGTGCGTAGTAGAGTACAGTACAGGACAACACGGACTCCTGACTACGGGACTACGACTGAGCAACTGAGCATCTAGTGATGAACGAAATGGGGAATAGACGCCAGACGGACGAGTCTATCTCTAACCTGGAGGGGAGGAAGCTATACTGCACGTGCGCCGCGGTGGATGAGTCTACTCACTGACAAAGAATTTTAACTGTTTTCAAATAATTTAGTTTTTTTACAGAGAGAGGTTCCGGAACGCCGTTCCGCCGCGTTCCGCCTGAAATCGAGCACTGTATATATATATATATATATATATATAGATATAGATATATATATATATATATATATATATAGATATATATATATATATATATATATATATATATATATATATATATATAGACACTCAAGAGCCAAAACATTATGACCACCCCTACATCTTGCAATGAACTCGCCTGGATGACGTGGAAGGCACGTGATCAGGTGGAAGTGGTATTTAACTGCTGCTGGACAGTCTGAAGAATCATTCTTTCATTTACTTCTGTGTGTGATGGGAAAGGCTGCGGATCTAAGCGACTTTGATAGAGGGCAGATTATAATGGTTCCAAGGCTCAAAACAAGTATTTCAGAAACTGCATGACTCGTGGGTTGTTCGTCACCTACAGTTGCTTATGCAAAATGGATGAATGACGGTGAAACCAACAGTAGACGACATGGTATTGGACGTCCACACACTATTGAAGAAAGAGGTCGTCGGAGACTGTCTCGCATGGTGAAGCAAAACCGGAGCCAGACATGGGCTCAGCTGGCAGCCCAATTACAATGCAGGGCCAAGTAGAATAGTATCAAAGCACACTGTTCAGCGGAAACTGTTGGATATGGGGCTACGCAGCAAACGTCTCACTCGTGTGCCATTGCTGACCAAGCGTCACCGCCAACTGCGCCTGCGCTGGGCCCGGGAACATCGCGACTGGTCCATGGATCAGTGGGAGAGAGTTGCCTGGTCAGATGAGTCACGTTTTGTCATGCATCACGGCGATGGCCGTGTCAGGATACGCCCTCTTCCGGGCGAACAGTTGCTCCCTCAATGTACAGTAGGTCATACACAGGCCGGTAGTGGCGGTATTATGCTTTGGGGGACGTTCCCTTGGGCATCTCTGGGAACCATGGTTGTGGTACAGCAGACCCTGAATGCCACAGGGTATCTGAACATCATTGCGGACCAGTTGCACCCTTACATGGCCTCTGTTTTTCCAGCTGGAAATGGAATGTTCCAACAGGACAACGCTCCATGTCACAAGGCTAAAATTGTGTTGGAGTGGTTCAAAAACATGATGCTGAATTCCTGTTAATGTCCTGGCCGCATAACTCACCGGATCTCAATCCGATAGAACACATTTAGGATGTCATGGGACGGTAGCTCAGAGTTCAAAGACCACCAATTCGCAATATTTCGGATTTGCGTAACAATTGTTTAAACATCTGGTACAATCTGTCTCCGGCCATCTACCAAGGACTTGTGGCATCCATGCCAAGGCGGGTTGAAGCTGTGTTGCTAGCCAAAGGTGGGCCAACTCGTTATTGACAGGTGGTCATAATGTTTTGGCTCTTGAGTGTATATATATATATATATATGTAGAGAGTCAGTTCCCGGTAACTCCAATCTAAAGGGACTGACGAAAAACTTCCGACTTCAGAAAGTTCGAGTAACCGCTAGTTTCAGTTTTCGACATTTTAATATTAAAAACCATTGAATATTTTAATATGTACATATAACAGACAAAATTACAGAAATAAAAAGTCTTTAAGTTCATTATGCACAGTTTCTCCATCAAGAGTTCTGAAGACGAAGTTGTGTCTGGTTTTGAACTTTTCCAGCCATCCAGCACTGACTTGGAAATTTTCTGTATTCAGTAATATAGCAAAATTCGTTGCTTTCTCACACAGCAAAGATCTAATTACAGGAACGGCATGGTCTTGGTTTAGATACTGCTGGAACCACTTGAATGGAACTGATTCTACATCTAGAAAGGTGCACATCTTCATTCATTTCAAATTCAGATTCAGGGATTAATACCGTTTTTTGAAGTTTCTCTTTTCATTTTAATATTGTTGACAGCTTAATTTGGAGGTATTCCATATTCCACAGCAATATCTTTCTTTTCCATTGTTGGATTCCTTTCAATGTCAGAAATAAGATTTACTTTACTTTCTCATTCCAAGATTTATAGCTTTTGCTTGGGGGGGGGGGCACCCCTGATTACAAGGACAAAAAATATAACATCTCTCTTTGATTTAATTGAAAAAGTAAAACTTGTCAATTTGAATTACCATGCATTCAAACATTTGAATTACCATGCATTTGAATATCATGCATTTTGCGGAAAATATCAGGTATTGATGTTTTGTATATCGAATTCCAAATACTTCTATACACAAAGTTTTTTCACTTTCTTTTGTACTTCTTACACATTTGAACAAGGCCCTGTTGTGCCAGTTGGTACAGGTCATAAAAGCCGGAAAAAGGACACTACTTATCCACACTGTGAATAGCTAACACTACTTGCATATGGTGGCTACTGAGTTCTGTGGGAAAAATTCAGTATCTGAATTAGCAGTATTATAAACAAGGAGCAACCATAGCTAGTTGTATTAAAACATTAATACCTTGTCTTGATAGTTTTCCTTACAGAAAAAATGAATTAAAAAATGGGGGAAGGGGAACAATGTATTAAAACACAAATTTTAGTATGATGCCTGGGAAGTTTCATATCATAATTTCTTTAAAAAGAGAAAGAGAGAAACTTTTTGTTAACATTTATTGCTCAAGCCTCAGAGCTAGAAATTTTAAAAAATAATTCATTGGCCCAATGGTCCAGTAGCTAAAGGTTCGGTCCATACACACTTTTAGTGGTAATTTCTTGCACCTTGATTTTAAAAAATGTAAAACAAAAAATAAGCAAAAATAGGTTAAAAAAAACAAAATACAGTAATATGACTAATAGTGTCAATTACCAGTTGTCAATAGACATATTTGAGCGACTGTGGAAGAGAATTAAACAGGCATCTTTCTGTTCCCCAACGTTAGTCAAGGAATTTGAGCCAAAAAGACCTTATTTTTTAAATTGTTTTGTGAGAAAGCCACAATAGATTGGTAGAAACAATATGCTACTGCTGTACAAATTTCAATTATCTTTTCTTACAAAGAAAACCTACACATTGTAAATAAAAATACAAACTTTAAGCAAGATTCAAAAATGATAATGCTTACAATTTTTAAAAAGAAAACACAATATTAAACTTCACTGGTCCCATAGACCACTAAAATTTATTTTGTGCTGGTTCAATGGTTATTTTTGTGGTTGTGGATCACTGTTAATTTCGAGCCCTGTCAAACTTGTTATATTATAAGAATTTCTAAAAGTGCAAGATAAGCAGGACAAAGAATATAGATGATTAATCTCATTCTCTATATTACATACTGACATACATTGGTTTTGATTATGTTAAAATTTTACGCCAGAAAACATTTAATTTTCCTTTTTTTTCCCATCTATGTTTTTACATTTAAAAATCAGAAATGTTTGGAAAATAAACAAATGTACTTCATGTGTACATATGGACAGTTTTTAATAATTAGTTGCAATAAAATTTCACTTCAAAACTTACCTCAGCAGAAAATGTTGCCACTAACTGCTTGTATTTTTCACTCTGATCTTCAGTCATAGAACATCTTCGGGTTTCATCAATCTTTTGTGGCAGTTCTTTTAATACCTGCCAAATAAAATATTCAACCTAATGAAGTTATTTCAGGGGTCTAAGTGGCAACTTGTGAAAAAAGTTACGACACTGTTTTGACGAAATTTTAGGAAAACAAATGTCAAGAGCTATGAAACAAATACCATTATTTTGAGCATATGCTTTGCTTTTTCTAAATTTGGTTATGGACTGCATTCCTCCTTCCCCAGTTGTACCATAAGGGAACATCAGGAGCGATCCTTCAGTTCACTTTATCATAAAATATACATAGGTATACGAGTAGGTAGGTCACTGATAACGGTTTAAATTTTAAAGATATCGAGCTGGAATTTTATGTCGAGTTGCAGGATTTATCTGGGCTTTGGATAATGAAGGATATAAATTGTTATCTTTCATGCATGTGCAGTGAAAATACAATCGCTTTAATCGTTCATATTTCATCAAATTTTTAATATTTAAACTTCAAATTTTATTATTATATTTCTTTTGTATGCTGTCAAATTATCTAAGTTTAGTAACGTTTGACAGAATACTCTGCGTGTTATAAGCCGAAAACCTTCAAATAAAATTTGTATTTTTGAAAGAAATGCTTATATCTCCCTGGGTATAAGAAATACTTTCACAAAAATATAAAATAAATTCTAGATAGTCCGTTGACCTATTTCTGAAATTTACAGTTTATTTGCATCTATTTACAATGAAGGAAGATCAAAAACCTTTTGTTTTCTCAATTTGTTGTTGGTCCCTTAAATGAATAGTAAGACTTAATTTTTATTGGAAAATCACACTTGGAGTATACCTTTTATGTCAAAAAAAAATTACAGAGCAATTGGTCAATTATTTCTCGAGAAATCTGCAAAATGTGTATTTTTGAAAGTGTCTCAATACTTTTGGTCATATAGTGAAGAAGAGATGTTTGAGGCTAGGTGTTATTCGAATACAAATTTGAAGAATAGGTTGAATAATTGTTTACAAGTACATGCGCTTTTACTCCTCCACACTTCAAGAACAAATTATGCTACAGCAACTTAAAGTCAAAACTTACATCCTTCTTTAATCGGCGAAGCACAAAGGGTTTCATTATCTTTTTGGCATGATCAATTCTGTCCTTTTCATATCTGCTTTTGTTACCATCAGATCTCTAAATGAAAAAGAGGACAATAATTAACTTAAATCTTTATAAAATAACTAGTTTTAATTTTTTACTGTGAAATGTTTGACACATTCCATAAGTTAGGAGTTAATAATAACACAACAGACTTACAGACAGACGAAAAGAAACATTTTCCCATTGAACAGATCTACTTTCAAAACTTCAGTTTTATAATAGTTAATGGATTTTATTTATTAATTTTCTATTTCTTTCCTCAGAGAAATTTTTTGAGACATTTTCAGCTCACTTTGCTATATAATTAAGAAAAAAGATTTTAAAAAATAAATAAAATCATGAAAGAGACTTGATTTTATAAGTCATTCTCACAATAAGTTATTTTGACCTGAAGATAAACAGAAAAATTAAAGTGGACAGAAAGCATTGAAAAAATTGTCACTTGAATATATAAATGTAAACGCTTAAAAAAAAAAACATGTTCTGAAAAGTATTCACAATATTTTAATAAATTAATTCATTTTGAAATCTTAAGAATACAGGAATACCTTAAGAGGGGGAAATGATATATTATCAGAATCGAGTAGATAAAATAAGACAAATTACAGTTATATTAACTCAGGAAGTCATTACAATAGTATAATAGTAGTGATAATAATAATGATATTTACAAGTCAGGAAAAAAAATTGGCAGGCACAATTATTGAATGGACCTAAGCTAAGGGGGTAGGCGGAACACAGAAACCAGTGTGTAGTTCAAAATTAGAATAATTATGAAAAAAAAAGAACAATATTAGAAAAGTTACTGCTATCACTACTGTTATACCATTATAATGAATTAGAATAAGAAAAAAAAAAGTGTATTTAATTTAGAATCATTTTCTCACTATAAACATTAACCTCAATCCCTCGCTTTTTGCATCAGTGAGAGAGTGATGAATTTTTGTTTTAGTATCCTGGCCTAATTAATCTGTGAGTTCAATCACACATAAATGATTTTAAAAATTCCATATAATACACAGTTTTCATGCATTATTTCATTTACAAATTAAAAGCAAAGTGAGGGAATGTAAAGAACCTTAGTTGGTTTTATGAAGTCAAACTGATTTCAGAGTCAAATTTTCAACAACCTGAAGGTTTCTCCACCCTTCATTTAGATGTTTTCTCTGCAGTTTACTAGGAAAACAATCTAAATTATATTGATTTTTAAGTGGGGAATAAATTGAACTTAAACAAAGCATGGTAGTTTTTTGCACAATTTAATAATTTCTATGGAACCCCTGTGGTTCCGCGGAACACAATTTTAAAAACTCTGATCTAACAGTTCAGTTTAAGAAAATACCTTTTTTCCTGAGGACTATAAGCATCCATCTATTTCCATCTCAAAGGAAAAAATTATCTGCATTTCGTCTTTTTTACATTTTTTTTTTTTTTTTTGAAAATTTGCGGTTTCTTATATTCTTACAACAATCAAGCCTTTTTTAACGAATTGTTTTTTTTTTTTTAAATGTATTTCTTAATTTTAAAAGAAACTGGACCAAAAAAAGCATTTAAAACAAATTTATGTATCTAAACTTTACCGAAACGAAAAACAACAAGCAGCACTTACAGAAGATTTCATTTAAATGTAATTTAAAAGCTCTGAATATTTTGCACTTTGTTGCCTCACTTGAGGTATTTTTTAAGAAACATATACACTTACCGACACACAAGAAAACATTTGCTTGATCTGCTCTATCTTGCCAGAAAACATGTGAGGCATTGCAAATATTAGCAATGACATTAATTCTACTAGGTTGTTTTGCAAAGGCGTACCAGTCAATAATAATCGTCTTGGTGCCTAGGTTAAAAATATTTAAATTATTCAATTGCATCGACTATAAACTCACTATACTCATGTCACTCATTGACTATACACTTACAAATATATCATTCTCAATTGAATTTACTTACTTTAATTCGCATCAAATTCTGATATCGTTGGGAAGACATGTTTTTTAGCATATGAGCTTCATCGAATACCACATAATGAAATTGTAAATTTTTAAAGAAGTTTCTGTCTTCAGCGCTACTTGTTACCATGTTATACCTGTTTAATATAGAAAGAAACAAAGTTAAAATTTCCTCTTCCTGACAATAAACAGAAAAATAAACAAGAAGTTCCGTCTAGAACTAGACGAGCCTACTTTCCCGTATACCCATACTACTTTCTAGTGCCTGATCAATATTCTCAAAAATAGCTAAAATCGCAAATTTTTTCAAACATATTTTTTTTAAATATTTTAAGCTTATTTCTAGGAATAAAATATTCCTTACTTTTCTTCAAAAAAACGAACAAATAAAATAGCAGCACCTTTTAAACAAAGCAGCTAATACACTTCTTTCCATTAAAAATTTTTTTTAACAGCTTTCAAAATGAAAAAATAATAATAATAAGTTCATTAAAATAAATACATCATATAAAAAAAATCGTTTCTTTTTCCCTTGTTGCCAAAAATAATTTTTTAAATGAATTAATGCCCTTACAAAAATAAAAAAAAAACAATAAAATGTCAACTTAAAAAAATAATTTTCATTGTCAAAAAAAAAAAAAAAATCGTCTGCGCATATTTTTCGAGTTTATTCACCGAAAACTAAATACCTAAATTAAAACTTTAGCGTGAAAATAAAAACAAATCATATCAACAATAATTATTTCACAGTTAAAACCACAGTCAGAGTCGGAGTCAATCTCATTTTGGGATAAAAGAGTCGGATTGAATATCCAAGAATCGGAGCCAGTCATTTGTCCTCCGTGTATAAATGTTTGCCAAAGCTACGAAGTCAGAGTCGAAGTCGGGGAGTCGGAGTCCGATTAATTGTCGGGAACAGGAGTCAGAGTCGGTGTCAGGTGCCCCTAAATTCTCGGAGTCGGAGTCGGGAGTAGGTCGTCAAGAGCTATTTCCAACAAAGTTTGTTTGAAGTAAATCCGCCTTTAAGTTCGGAATCTATATTGACTTTCAGTTTCCCCTTAGGCTCTAATGTTAAGAGATTTGAACTGTTCAAAATTGAACGAAAACTTGTTCAAATCAAAAAGATATTTTCGATACATGTTTTTTATCAAAAGTTTTTCCCTACAAAGTTTGTTTGAAGCCACTTCGATTCTAAGTTCAAGATTTATTTTTGATTTGAATTTCCCCGTAGGTGCTAATGTTAAGTTTTTTTGAACTGTTCAAAATTGAACGAAAAATTGTTCAAATCAAAAAATGAATTATGGGAATGAGATGTCCTCGCCGAGATCTTTCTAACAAAAAAAAATTTGTTCGAATCGGACTATTCATTCAAAAGTTATTAGGGGGGGACAGACAGACAGACCGACAGACATTTTTCCCCATCTCAATACCCTACTTTCCAATTTTTAATTTTTCAATATTTATCTAACTATTTTACTTATTTTTGATTTTTTTTTGTTTTTCGCGATATTTTTAAGATGCATTAAGCCTTCTTTCATGCTTTTTTCTTCCTTCTCTGACTTTTAATGGGAAAGTAGGCTAAAAAGTAAAATGTAGTTAAAATTTGATTAATTCAAATATTGAATTCATATTCATTGATTCAAAGCTTGAAAATGATTGATAGTCAATTTATAAAAGAAAAAAGAACATTACATTTTAAAAAAAGCACTTTTTTCTTCAGAATTATTATAGAATTATTTCCAATTTTACACTTTGAAAAACATTTAAAAAGAGCACTATATTAAAAATCACTTTATAATTGCAAGTTTTTATATATAAAGTTGCTTAACGTGAAAAATTTTGGATGGTAAATTAACATGTATTTCATGGAAAATTCATACATCATTTATTTAAAATAATCTAATTCATTAAGCTAAAATTTACAACTACAAATTAAATTAGCCAGACAATTGCAGGTAAGAGATAAGGATTTACAAGAAAGGACTGCAGAAAGTCCTTCTAACATCTCAAACCATTCATTTTAAACAAACTTTCAGCAGAAGAAAAAAAAGACAAAGAAATCGAAAGAACATTTAAAAGTTTAACTGTAAAACTCAATATTTTTCTTTTTATTTATCTGAATAAGAGCTTAGACGCTAAAAATGCTGTATTAGTTCCTAAATGTACTATTGAAACCCATATACAGTAGATAAGGTATTTCACAATTCCTCACATATGTAAAAATTTTGATTTGTGAAATAGAGTATGTATACGACTTTTCAAGACTCATATATACACGATTATTTTTTAGATTCTCAAAAGCCATCTCTCAAGCTTCAATAGTTTCAAACCCTTCTCTAACAGTTTTATTTTTCTTTTTAAGTAATATGTAAATAGCATAGTTTAAACAAGAAGTTCCGTCTAGAACTAGACGAGCCTACTTTCCCGTATACCCATACTACTTTCTAGTACCTGATCAATATTCTCAAAAATAGCTAAAATCGCAAATTTTTTCAAACATATTTTTTTTAATATTTTAAGCTGATTTCTAGGAATAAAATATTCCTTACTTTTCTTCAAAAAAACGAACAAATAAAATAGCAGCACCTTTTAAACAAAGCAGCTAATACACTTCTTTCCATTAAAAAATTTTTTTAACAGCTTTCAAAACGAAAAAATAATAATAAGTTCATTAAAATAAATACATCATATAAAAAAAAATCGTTTCTTTTTCCCCTGTTGCCGAAAATAATTTTTTAAACGAATTAATGCACTTACCAAAATAAAAAAAAAAACAATAAAATGTCAACTTAAAGAAATAATTTTCATTGTCAAAAAAAAAAATCGTCTGCGCATATTTTTCGAGTTTATTCACCGAAAACTAAATACCTAAATTAAAACTTTAGCGTGAAAAGAAAAACAAATCATATCAACAATAATTATTTCACAGTTTTTATTCACAGTTTTTAATTATTTCCACAGCAGCGGAGTCGGAGTCGGAGTCAATCTCATTTTGGGATAAAAGAGTCGGAGTCGAATATCCAAGAATCGGAGTCAGTCATTTGTCCTCCGTGTATAAATGTTTGCCAAAGCTACGAAGTCAGAGTCGAAGTCGGAGTCCGAGTAATTGTCGGGAACAGGAGTCAGAGTCGGTGTCAGGTCCCCCTAAATTCTCGGAGTCGGAGTCGGGAGTAGGTCGTCAAGAGCTATTTCCAACAAAGTTTGTTTGAAGTAAATCCGCCTTCAAGTACGGAATCTACATTGACTTTCAGTTTCCCCGTAGGCGCTAATGTTAAGGGATTTGAACTGTTCAAAATTGAACGGAAAATTGTTCAAATCAAAAAGATATCTTATATACAAGTTTTTTATCAAAAGCTTTTTCCTACAAAGTTTGTTTGAAGCAAATTCGCCTCACAGTTCGGAATTGCTTTGAATTTCCCCGTAGGCGCTAATGTTAAGTTTTTTTGAACTGTTCAAAATTGAACAAAAAATAGTTCAAATCAAAAAGTGAAATATGGGAATGAGGTGTCCTCGCCGAGATCTTTCGAACAAAAAAAAGTTTGTTCGAATCGGACTATTCATTCAAAAGTTATTAGGGGGGACAGACAGACAGACCGACAGACATTTTTCCCCATCTCAATACCCTACTTTCCAATTTTTAATTTTTCAATATTTATTTAATTATTTTATTTATTTTTGACTTTTTTTTGTTTTTCACGATATTTTTAAGATGCATTAAGCCTTCTTTCATGCTTTTTTCTTCTTTTTCTGACTTTTACTGGGAAAGTAGGCTAAAAAGCAGTGTTGCTAAAATATTACTTACAGCATTGTAAATGCACAAAACTGATAATCAGTAAGAGTGATAATAGTACAGTATGTACAGTATCAGTAATGACAATATATACTGTACATACTGCACTCTTCACAATAATAACTGAACGAGTCAGATGAATGTTGATGCTGTGCACCTGATCAGATTGTGGTTAGAATTCTGACAATGGCTGTATATCAGGAAAACTTGTCAAGAAGAGAAAGAAGAGTGGCCACCTGCCAATTAAACATTTGCTTTTAATGGAGATTTTGATTGGCCATCCAATTTATTCATCATGAAGGATAAGATGTCGTTTTTGGCTCTGTAATTTTTTGGGGATGAAAATAGCCAATCTTCCGAAACAGCACACAAAGCAGACACTTACAAAATAATATTTGCTAAAATGTTAACAACTTTTAACATGAAAACTTTTAAAATAACTTTTATAGATAGTTTCATGCTGTAATATTAAAAAAGCATAACGAGAAAGAAAATCTTATTTTTCTAATCTTTTACTGTATTTTTATAAATATGAGGCTCATTTCAGAAAGTAGTTCCATTTAGTGGCAAGTTGCTGCGGGAAAAGTCAGACCGCTTCAGTGGCTTGCCTGTCTTTGCATCAAGTTGTGTGAGGCTAGCATTGCCTGTGTTATTTAACTACAAGTTTTTAACTTTTAAAATATATATTATCCCTTTTAGCTCTTTTTCTTGCAATTTTTTTTTTAAATTTAAGCATCTTTCAAATTCTGTGATTTAAAAAAACAATATTCTTTTAAAAAAAAAAGAATTTTAATCAGTTGAAATACTACCCCCCCTCCCCTTTCTGCTGCGCCCCTGGCGAGAGCCACTCCTGCCAACCCCTAGTTGTGCTACTGTCTAAAATCTAAGTGAGCAAATTAACTCACAAATAATCACCTGGTTAGAAAGCTATAAATTGTAAGGAATTTATACCAAGGAAAGTTTTAATGTTTATAATAACAAAAATTTTCAAAATGTGTCAATCCTAATGTGTCAATGCATTTGAAAATTACCCCACAAACTACCTTTCCTATAAACAAATAGATGCCTCCATTTCTGCCAATAAACCAGATGTTTGCCTTTCCATATTATCGGTGGTTAGAAAGTACTTTAATTTCTGAACTGACATAATGAATAACTTTGTTACTACTGATTAAATTTTACATTGTGTTTAATCAAATGAGGCAGTGAGAAGCAAAGGGATGCAAGTGGACATTTTCAAGTTTTGAGTAAAACGCGTATAAAGATTACCTCCTAGGTAGGCTTTCAGTGAATTCTTTTTCTAAATCATGCTGTACAGCAGTACCTACCAGGGCTACTAGTACTATCTCTTGCCTCAAGCAGGGTTCGTACTTAATTTCAGAAATTAAATGAAGGAGTTTTGAAGGAGTAAAATGAGATTTTGAAGGAGTACTTTTGGGCTATCCTTATATTTATATATATATAAATTTTGTCATTTTTTTTCAACAGATTTGAACTCCTTCCCCCTTTCTCACACTTTACCTTTCTCCTTCCCTTGTCACATGTCCTATTTTTCATAAATATATTGTTATAATAACTGTGTGTTGTCCCTTTTTGCCACCCTCTCTTCCCCTTGTCACAATTTCATGAACCCGTCTTCCCTCAAGGCATGACATCACTTGTGGATGACTCTTTTTACAATGTCAAAACTGCAATTTACTAAACAATTGCTTTTTTAACAAAATCACTTAATATAGTACATCTACTAAGGTAGTTTTCAATATTTAAATATTGAACAAGCTGACTTTTGCTACTGAGAGTGTGGTGGAGTTAAAAGCAATAATCATAATACTTGACAAAATAGCCAAGCACCATTTAAGCATGATTTAATTCACTTATGAAATGTCTTAGTCACCTAATAATATTTTCACATTCAACTTATATGACTTCTATAACCAATTTATAAATCACATCAATTTATAAATAACTTTATGAAAAGAAAACATATCAAATTACTACATTAAAATCGCTCTTATACCTTCGCCCCTGTGACAAAGTTAAGTTGTCGATCACAGAATTTTAAATTACTGCCATAGAGGACGATTATGTACTCTTGATCTAAAAAAGAAGGAGTTTTGAAGAAGTCAAAATCAAAATGAAGGAGTTTGAAGGGCCCTTCAAAAAAATTTCCTAAATGAAGGAGTATTTGAGGACTTTTGAAGGCAGGGTTCGTACTCAATTTCAGAAATTAAATGAAGGAGTTTTGAAGGAGTAAAATGATATTTTGAAGGAGTAATTTTGGGCTATCTTTATAAATTTTGTCACATTTTTTTCAACAGATTTGAACCCCTTTCCCCTTCGTCACACTTAACCTTTCTCCTTCCCTTGTCACATGCCTTATTTTTCATAAACATATTGTTATAATAACTGTGATGTCACTTTTTTGGCACCCTCTCTTTCCCTTGTCACAATTTCATGAGCCCGTCTCCCCTCAAGGCATGACATCCCTTGTGGATGACTCTTTTTATAATGTCAAAACTGCAATTTACTAAACAATTGCTTTTTTTAACATAATCACTTAATATAGTACATCTACTAATGTATTTTTTAATACTTAAGTATTGAACAAACTGACTTTTGCTACTGAGAATGTGGCGGAGTAAAAAGCAATAATCATAATATTTGTCAAAATAGCCAAGCACCATTTAAGCATGATTTAATTCACTTATGAAATGTCTTAGTCATCTAATAATATTTTCACATTCAGCTTTTGTGACTTCTATAACCAATTTGTAAATCACATCTTTATGAAAAAAAATATATCAAATTACTACATTAAAATCGCTCTTATACCTTCGCCCCTGCGACAAAGTTAAGTTGTCGATCGAAGTATTTTAAATTACTGTCATAAAGGACAATTATGTAGTCTTGATCCAAAAAAGAATGAGTTTTGAAGGAGTTAAAACCAAAATGAAGGAGTTTGAAGGGCCCTTCAAAAAAATTTCCTAAATGAAGGAGTATTGGAGGAGTTTTGAAGGAGCGTACGAACCCTGTCAAGACAGAGGAGGGGTTCACCTACCATCAGGGTTCATACTCTATTTGGATGAAAAAATTCCATGACTTTTTCATGACTTCATAAAAATTTTCATGACCTTGTTACATGAAGAGAATAGCACTATTTGCCAATTTTGTGCAATGGGTATAGGCAGAACTATTATGTGAATGCCGCTAAATTATCAAAACATTTAATTATGACAGAAAAAACATCAGCGCATAGTACAGAAACTAATAACTATTCTTATTTATCTATTTAATTTTAATAAGGTAAAAATATAGTGAATGCAATATATAGATGTTCAAAATTAATAAATATTTAATAAACAGAGCATAATACAGTGAAACCTGTGTAAGTTGACCACCTGAGGTGCACTACTTTAGTAGTAAACTTAAACAGGTGGTCAACTTACAGAGGTTGATTTATATGATAAGGGCAAATTCCGTGCCTTAAAAAAGTGTTCCACTTAGACAGGTTTTACTGTAGTAATAAATGGGAGAGAATATTAATAAATGGGACAAAGGTTGAATGAGTAATTACAAAGTTTTCAAAAATAAATTTATTTCATAAAAATATTGCACTTTGGTGTCAACAGTGTATCTAATAATCTATGTAACTTGACAGTATTTTTGTTCATTGAAGTAACACCTCATTTTTCCGTAAATTCTTTTTTTTTTTTTTAGATATTAGAATTCCCTATTTCTTTGTTCTATTGCCTGATTAAACCTTAAGTTTCTAAAGCCTTCAACAAATTAAGATAAGCTCTGATAAGTTTAATGATGATTTTTTATGAGTGGTTGAAACAAACTTATATGCAATTGAATTATACTTTTTGAGTGGGTGTGGCCAAATCTAGAATGTGCAAGTCCAGTTCTAAAAAAATATAAAATGCGCTGAAAATAATTGTGAACTCTAAATAAGTGATATCCCAGCAGTAAAACCTCATTACAAAAAAATTTGGAAGGCTGTAACACAAGCGGATGCAATAGGATTCCAAAACTCAGATTCGTTTTTTGGGATGGTTCAGTTTTCCAGTGTAAAGAGCTTTTACATGCAATACTGCTAAATCACTGAAGATTTCTAATGTTCTTTTAGCTTCTGTTACTTTTTTTCTGCCCAAGACATTTTTCCATGACTTGAAATAAATTTCCATGACTTTTAATGAAAACATTAATTTTCCATGACTTTTCCAGGTCTGAAATCTGTTTAATTTTTTCCAGGATTTCCATGACCCATACGAACCCTGTGTACTGGTAATCTCCAAATTTTTAATTTTGCCACTTGCATCCCTTTGCTTCTCACTACCTCAAATGTAATTATAATAAACTAAACTTACGTGGTAATCATTACATCAAAATCTTCAATTTCCTCATCCATAATTTGCATCCTAAGTTCACGTCTATTGTCCTGAGACCCATGGTAACAAATTACAGAAACATCAGGCCACCATGTTTCAAGTTCTTTTTTCCAATTGTCTGTTTCAAAAAAATATATACATACATATATAAATTTAACTTACAAACTTGACATTTGAATGAAAACCTTTTAAAGAAATAAGAGAATACACATACATATAAAACAAACATATTTTACATGAATTTCATCACAGCAATTACATTATACTACAGAGCTGAAAGTCATTTCATTATATTTGTATAGTTGGCATGAACTTAAGATTATAGGGGAATATGGGGCAAAGTGAAATGGTTAAGATGACTAAGCTTTTTCAAAGTGAACAAATTAAAAATTTGATTACAGTACACAAAGAAAGAACATTGTATTTTATGAAAAAACTTGCATTGAAACATTTTTAATTTTTGGCAGTAATATTGTGCCTTTAAAAGAAATGGAAAATTATCACTTCTTTTTTATATGGGACAAAGTGAAAAATGAAATATTTTCCAAATGAAATATTTTCTATTCCATTGTGAAAAATATTTTTGAACAAATTAAAGAGCAAATAACAGGATAATTGAATAAATGAAAAGATAATGAAACAATAAACTAATAAATAAATAAGTTAATTAATTAATGCGTGAGGAAACTTTGAGTGAATCAAATATTGAATGAATAAAAAAATAAGTGAAAAAATGAATTAATAAGTGAATTATTAAAAAAAAGGAATGTAAATAAATTATTTAATAAATGAACACGTAAGTGATTTAGTAAATGATTGAATAAGTAAACGAAAATGAACTACTTCACTTTGCCCCGCATGCACTTAATTAATTGTGAAAACATTAAAAACTCAAATAAGCTAAATATTAGCTAAATAAATACTGCACCGAACATTAGAAGGTCCCAATTAAGTTGAAAATGTTTTTAAAAAAAAGGACTTTATCATTTGTTAATATCAAAATAATTTTTGACTTATTTTTCTTGATTGGGATAGATTACATAGGTTACAACATAGTTAAAATATTACTAGGTAAACTCCACCAAAAGCAGAGTATTTCACTTTTCCCCTCTATTTCACTTTGCCGTATATTCCCCTACATAGGCAATATTTTCTGCAGATTGATGAAAATGAAGTTCAGAATTTAAGAACTAGTACTGTATTTTAACATTAAATTTGATTTAAAATATATTTTTCACAACTTCAATGTTGGCAACTTTTACAATTTTTAACATCTTTTTTCTTTTTTTTAAGTCGCATAAAAAGAGTACGAATTTGTAATAAATTTTCAATATTATCAGTTCTACGTTTGAAAGTTAGATCATAATTGTTATGGGATACTTTTCTTATTTAACAAAATTTTGCCCAGAGCACTGAACTCACAATTCAAATCAAGGAAATTTTTAAAAAATTATACAATCTTTCCTTTTATTCTTTAAAGTTGAAAAAAAAAAAAAAGCTGATTTGAAATAAACTCTGAAATACCCAATAAATGACATACAATATACCCTTAAGTATTTTGTTTAAAAATGAAACTAATAAACCAACTAATATAAATTTCACCTATAAGGAAAATATTTCATCAAAAGTTCTTTTTCATTTAAAAGTAATTTACATATTTGAATTTTCAGCTCTTGTATTTGGTTCTTTACTTTATTCTTACCCTTAATAACTTTGATGACTTAACTTCTGCCTGGTATTAAACTAAATTTTAAGATTACTTTTCCCCATTAAAGTACTTTTTTTTCTCCTTTGGCAATTTTAATTTATTTATCACTATTGCAAACAAAAGATTTTGTATACATAAAAAGTAGTCGAAAACTTAGTACTGCATAGTGAATAAAATATGACAACGTATATAAAGTACAAATTCAAAATAAAAAAAGGTTAAAAAAACCAGCAAACAGCTGTTTCGGCACTCTAAAATACAAGTGCCATCATCAGTGCAATTAAAAACGAAGACAGGTTCAACCCGACTAAAACACAGTCGAGGCGAACATTGGAATGAGAGACGAGTTGTAAAAGATATGAGAGCAGTACCGGAAACGATGACGTCAAGGTTACGTCAGAACCACAGAGGACAGTCTACAGAGGACAGTCAGAACTACTGTCCTCTGTAGTTCTGACGTAACCTTGACGTCATCGTTTCCGGTACTGCTCTCATATCTTTTACAACTCGTCTCTCATTCCAATGTTTGCCTCGACTGTGTTTTAGTCGGGTTGAACCTGTCTTCGTTTTTAATTGCACTGATGATGGCACTTGTATTTTAGAGTGCCGAAACAGCTGTTTGCTGGTTTTTTAACCTTTTTTCATTTTGAATTTGTACTTTATATACGTTGTCATATTTTATTCAAAAGATTTTGTAGTTGGCAACATTCAGCAATTTGAATTTCTTAATTCTAGGTTTGCTTTATACTTGTAAATATCACTGATCACTTTAAGCAATTTGTCCATTGTTGCCAAGGACAAGTAGGAAGTAAACAAGTTGTCTAACAACGTGATGTACTTCCTTATGGGAAAAGTATCATTTGAGGAATCACAGAAGCTGATTAGTTCATAAAAGAAATGTAAAACCAAAAACATTTTCAATTTGACATACCTAAAGTTGAAGATGGTACAACTATTAGATGAGGATAAACAGCAGATTCAATTTCTTTTAAATAAGCTAAGAAAGCAATAGCTTGTACTGTTTTACCCAGTCCCATTTCATCAGCTAGAATACCATTAACTTCTTGGTTATGCAATAGTAGTAACCAGTTCAGACCAAGAAGTTGATATGCTGTCAAATGCATTCTGAAACAATTTTTTTTAAAAATGTATG
This sequence comes from Uloborus diversus, assembly GCF_026930045.1. Taxonomy (NCBI): domain Eukaryota; kingdom Metazoa; phylum Arthropoda; class Arachnida; order Araneae; family Uloboridae; genus Uloborus; species Uloborus diversus. The sequence continues at coordinate 240,804,478 of NC_072731.1, read as the reverse complement.
TTAGATAGGGGAATGTAAAATAAACCAATATTGTGTTTTCTAAAAAAAAAAAAAGCTGCAAAAAAATATTTTGAAACATCTTGAAAAGAAAAACTGAATATTAACTATTTTCGAAAAGGATAAAAACAGAGTTATGAAGTTGTTTGGACATGGGATAGAACAAGTTACTGTCTGGCTTTTACAAGAAAAGCTCCCGCCGTCAAGACTGAGCCCATCTACTGCCATAGAAACGGACTTTGTCCATTTTTTGCAAGGGTAGGCAGGAAGGCTTTTTGGCGCCATTTTGCTACTCATTTGCTCGCCTTTGTGCAGTTGTACGGGTTTTTCTAACATTTAGCTTACCTTGGAAAAATGAGACGCGCCTCGTTACTATAGCAGTAGACAGGCGCAAACATTTCGGCGATGGCTTTTCTTGTGATAGTAGGACAGTAAGTGGCTTTTAAATGAGACAGAATAATAATAATAAAGAGATATACATATGCATACACAAAAATGTATATCCAGTGAACTGCTGGATTTTACATAAATAGCACTCGATGCTTTGAAAGAATAAATTTTGATCAGCATCATAATTACTTTTCAATACGTTAGAGCTTAGTTTTTTTTCCCCTACAAGTTATATTTTACAAATACAGGTAACATGTTTATCAACATGTTCTGGGTTTTAAATATAACTAAACTTCTACTTTTATCATAAAGAACATGGACAAAATTAAAAACAACTTTTAATTTTCTCAGCTCTTAATCATGAAACTCCAAATAACTATAGATGCTTGAAGTTGACATTTTTTTCTTAGCATACCATAAGTTAGACAACAATAGCAATTTCAACATTTTTTAAAAAAAAGTTATATCTGTCTTTATAAGTTTTCAACCATTAAATCCTTATTTATATTACTTTTCAACCGTATTACCATTTGTTAATTACCTGCAGAAGTCAGAATTCAAATTCTTATAATACCTGTTGTTTAAAAGATCTGGTTGTTTTCCGACATAATCTGTAGATGATTCTTTGTTTTCTTTTAAATTTTCAACTAAATCCTCCATATCGACAGAAAGCTGTTGACATTTTGTCATTAATTTTGTAATAGTGGCTCTCATATCTAAAACCTTTTTGGCTCCATTTAGCATATCAGTAGATAAATTCTTGTCATTGCGTAATTTTTCAACCTAAAATTAAGGTATGTAATTAGTACAATATCGGAATGTTGAAATTAATGGAAATTATGAACTGAATTTATCAATTTCTAAGAAAAGTTGTAAAAGCAGTTTTTTCACAAAAGTACTTATTGCAAGAGAAACATTAATGAAATTTGAAACATAAAAATAGCAACAATTAAATGATAAAGGTATGCAATCTGAACAAACTTGCAAAAAAAATTTCACTTGGAAACATTATTAATAAATTTGCACTCCCTAAAATGATTTTCAAGCTAACAAAGCACAAAAAATCCAAAAGAAATGAAGTTCTTTCAGGAAACACTGAAATAGTCTTTTTAATAGTCTATTAAAGAAGTCAGTTACACTGAAATCAAAGTAAAAATTATAAACAAAATAATGTACACATTGTAAATGAATTATTTTAAGTTCATCCACTTAATACAGCAAAGTTTTATTTTTTTCCCAAATTCAGTTTTAAACCATCATTTTTATTTATTTTTCATTTGTTAAATGGAAATGGACCTTTTGGACTAATCAGGATAATACAAAATTAGCATTTAACAGAATGTACCACTGTCTATATTGATGATTTAACATTCAATAACATGGACGGCTTCAATTAACATAAGAACACGTGTGGCGTACTTCGTACGCCAGCATTTTTTTAAAGATAACTATCAATTTTTAAAGATTTTTCTATTTGATATAATGTGTACTAATGTTATGAGAAGTAGCAAAGATCTATGAACAAACAGACAAATACAATTAAAAGAGAACGTTTAATTTGCGAATTTCACGAATATAATATCAAAAAAAAAAAAAAAAAATGTATACATATAAATGATATTTTAGTCATTGAGACAGCTCATCGGCATTTGTTGAACAATTATTATTAGTTATTGCAGCTCTCACAATTGTATTTTGTTATTTTTATATCCTTTTTGCATGCAAAATTGGAACATTTACTTGTGGTTTCTCCACAAAAAATAATCAAAAAGAACAAGAGAAAAAGGCAATTTTTGACTTTAAACACAAATACGTTACTGAACGGACCTTGGAAAAAGGGTAAATAATAACCAGATGTTGGTCAAGTGACCAGGGGCGGGTACAGAAAACCATTTTAGAGGGGGGGGGGCTCATGCAGAAGAATGACCCCCCCCCCACCCCCCTCTAGCCATGAACAAATTTAGGTTTTTGGGTATGAAAGATTTCTGAAACTGTTTTAGGGTCAATAAAAAGCACCAAATCGGCTAGGAATAAGGCACCTAAGCAGGGATAAACATTGCAAATTAATTTCATAAGCAATGAAACGAAGTAGTAGTTCAAATATTTACTTTCAAAAATAACTTATGAATTGAAAAGATAGTGTAATCATTTACATTTTATGCATAAAGTGTTTGAACACAATGTGGACGGATACTGTTGCCGACAGTTTAGGGGGGTCAAGACCCCCCATGACCCTCCACTTGTATCCGCCACTGCAAGTGACTATTCTGAAATTCACAGCTGCTTTCTCATCTACTCAATACACCATCCGCGTTCTTAAAGGTTAATGTTAAAAATTAGAAAGGATAGGAATAAAATAAAGCATAAAAACAAGAGAAAAATCAGATTCCATTAACCGTGCTTAAGCATCACAGAAGTGAAACAGGCAAGAAGAATCATGAATCCATTTTGTTAAATTTTTGAAAATACTGTGAAAAAACACTTTGAAATATCAACATAATGGTTAATTTTAACATTGTTCTTGATTTATTGAACTTTTGTTAAAAAAATTCATATTCCAGTAACTCCTTGTAATACCACACCCTGCTCTAAATAACTCAATAGCATATATACTGCATGCTTCCTTTCTCTCCCCCCAAAAAAATTAAGATAAAAAATCTTAGCCTTAAATTCAAGTTGTTAAAATGGCATGCGTTTATCTTTATTTGGGTGAATTTATAAACCATACCTCTTATCTATTCATCTCAATTTGCTGCAGTAGAGCCAAGTTAGTTTCAGATTCCTATTTTACTAAAAAAACTAATTGAAATATTTTGATTTTTTACAAAAAAAAAGTAGTTGAAAAGATACTTATTTTTCTTTTTCTATTAAAAAAATTGATCTAGTATAGGAATAATACTTTACACTTATACGTTACATGAATCTTTACTTTTTTAATAACCTTAGTTAAAATGCTTTTTTTAGATATATTGTGCTGTTTTTTCATCCCCTAACAAGCTTAATATTGCAAGAAGCTACCGAGTTATAGGTTAAATTTTTTGAATGTACAAGTTCATTCAGATGCAAACAAACCACTAACCCTTGTACCAGATTCCATTTTGTGGCATTAGTCATAACATTTTTGGGATTAATACTTTTCTTTTTAGGAAATAGCCTTTAAAAGCAGTATTTTCCCAAAATTCTTTGGAGAAGCTCCGAGAGGAGAAGCTTGAGAAGCAGTTATAATAAAGCCTCTGAGGTACAATATTTTTATTTTTTTTTTTCTGTATTAAAATTTGTTGGTTCTTTTAAACTATAGGTGACATCATTTGGCACATTTAAAATCTTTGCTTTCATTTTTTCATTGCGAACATGTTTAGTCAAAATAATTTAAACTATTTGTTTGGAAATATACCATTCCTGTATTGTTCCTTGTTCTGTGTATTGTGTTTGTTTTGGCTATTTTGCTCTTTGTAACCTTTTCTTGCTGCCAGCCATTGGAAATTAAAAATTTAAATTAAAAAAAATCTCTTTTTAATGCATTTTTAAACAAACAAAGTCATTGAGCAAGAAGCCACTGAGTCAAATTTAGCTGGTCATATAATTAACTTAAGCCACTAGAAGTAAATAATTGGCTAAATAAAAAAAGCAAGCCATTAAATAATGTTATAAGTTTGAACTATTACCGGGCCAACTAAATTAAGAAACATTAAAATTTCATCAAAATTTTAAATAATTTGCTAAATAACTACGGAGTGATCAATAAACATTGAAAGTTCTATTAAAATGCGAAGTAAAAAACAGAGGAACAATCATGGTGGTGACATAAAGGTTATTTCTCTACTTTCAACCAATGTAGAAAGTAAACAAGTCGCTAACCTATAACAAAAAACTACCAATTTGTCAGTACTTATGAAACAAATCATATAAAAATGCTCAGAGTCATATCTATTTTTTTTACAGATCAAGGAAAAGAAAATATTTTTGAAGCATGCAAACACTTTTTGAGCATAAATAATAATCTATGACAGTTTGATATTCAATCTAGCCAAAAGAAAAAACTTACTAAATCGGCCCATTTGTTGAATGGGCGAGCATTAACAATGGCTTCGACTTTCTTTTTACTGCATCCAGGTATTCCAGAGAGCTCTTCAACAGATGCTTCTTGAAAAAATTTCAGTACATTACTATGAACAGCTGTCAAATTTTCTTCACAATCACTGTCTTCACTATCATAAAAATCCTCGTTTCCATACTCTTCATCATCTTCTTCTGATTCGACTTTCCTATGCTTAGCCTTTGAATTTGAACTTTTATGTGACATATCTTTTGATTTTATGATAGATTTATTTGATAAACCTTTAGAAGGTTTGTCTAAATGCTGCACATGCGACATATTTGTTGAAACTGGAGTGACAGTCAATGATTTGCTTACGGGTGTAATACTTACTGAATTACTATTAATAGAGTGATGATTTTTAGTCGGTACATTTAATGTACTATTTGGTGAGTCATTAATCGCAATTCCTGATTTTTTACTTTTATCAGTTGCAGTGACACTAAGGGAATTATTTGTTGTAATTCGAACTACATGAGCAGACATTTTTCCTCTGGAATTAACATTGCCTTGAGAAGAAACATTTGATACCTCAGATTTCAAATCTGTGTCATTTTTTATGTTTCCATTTGAAGACATTTTAGATGATTTGGTTTCATTCTGCGGTCTATCAGATGAATTGGAAGCCGGAACTTTGCTGACAACCAGCCATTTGGGCAAATTCAACAAACTTTCTGGCGACTCAGACTCAGGTGATCTATCTTTGCCTGAATTCGCACTTTGTGAAGGCTTGATTGATATCGAAAGAGAAGAGGGAATACTTTTTTCAGGGACAGAAGTATTTGAATTTGGTTTAGTAGAAGTTGCGCCATGCTGCTGAGATTGCACTAGTTTTTGAAGATTTGGCTGCTGAGATTGCATTGATTTTTGAGCATTGGGCTGTTGTAATTGAATTGATTTTTGAGCACTAGAGTCTGAATTCTGATTCTTAATATTTGATTGTGCAGCTGAAACTGATTTTGGCAAGACATTTTGTGTACTGCTACTCTGAGAGTCTGATACATTAGAAGAGCTATGATTCGACATAATTTCATCTTCACTGTCAGATGAAAGTAACCTCTGCCTTTTGCGTCTCATTCCTTGCTTTTCAAGACCTGAATCATTCTTTGAAGCACTGAAAACGTTACTGAATTTTTCATTTTCTTCATCACTACTGTCCAATACTATTTCCTCAGCATTTTTGCCATGCCCTGAATGAGGGGTAGGGTTTGCATCATTTTCATTTTTTGGAGAATTTACAGAGTCCATTTGAGCATTAGAAAGAGATCTCTTTTTCGTTGTACGCAATGGTTTTATTCGTGCAGTTGCCATAGCTTTCTCCAAGTCCCATTGACAATCCACTAAAATATCTTGTGCCTCCTGAAAAAAATTAAGAGATTAATTCGATAAAAATATCAAAATGTATATGCCAAAAGTTTTAAAATGTTATTGATGCTTATTATGTTTATTAACCATGCATTCAAATTCCAATTAATGTATACAATGAAGAAAAATTATAACATAATTGCAATAAAGAAATCAAGCCTATTCATACTTGCAGCAAAGGAAAAACAGGTTAGGATATAGAAATGTTTACAAGCATGTGTGGGCTGAGAAACACTTATAAACTTTTAATGGAACCTTTTGAAAAAAAAAAAAAAACATTTATTAAGTGCTCAGTTTCATTAAAAATACTGAATATTTGCTAACCTTAATAGTAAAAGAAATTCTGCCCCAGTGGCAGTGTTCGGGGGGGAAATGTTTAGGAGACGCAGCTTGGAGATTGAGAAGGACTCAATAAAAAAAAAATAGAAACTGGATTGAAACCAATTTACAATACACCCAAACCTCTTTCTGAGCAGGGAGATAGGACCGCATGAAAAAAGTTTGTTACTTTTATAAATAACTTCGTCTGTTTCATAAATACTATCGTGAATTGAGTCCCAATCTTATTGAAATTTTCATACAACGCACAAAAAATATTTCCCACAAAAAAGACTGCACAAAAAGAGGTTTGGGTGTAATTAGCATTATTTTCACAGTTAAAAAATAATTTTGGGGGATCGAGTCCCCTCGCCCTCAACAGCACTGCCCAGCAGCAAGCTAAAAACTTAAGACAAAGTAACTGAACCAGTTTATGTTTTTAAATACAATAAACATTGGATTAAAAATTATAAGCTTTTTCAGAGATGTAAACATATACTGGTAGTGGCTGTTATAGAGGAAACATAAATTATTTAAAATTTACCTAATGACAATCACATGGTTTGGACAAGTTGGTTAAGGACAAGTAATACGCAACATCTTCTTAAACCAAATTGTTACTCAAAAAGAACTCAACATTGTGCAATATTCATACCTGTTAACTTCTTCAAATTTAAGACGACTATGTTCAATTTGTAAATCACATCTTTATGAAAAAAATTAACATACGAAAATACTACATCAAAATCGTCCTTATACCTTTGCCCTTGTGAGGATGTTAAGTTGTTGATAGAAGTATTTTAAGTCACTGTCATAGAGGAAAATTATTTAGTCTTGAGCTAAAAAAGAAGGAGTTAAAACCAAAATGAAGGAGTATGAAGGGCCCTTCAAAAAAATTTCCTAATTGAAGGAGTATTGGAGGAGTTTTGAAAGAGCGTGCAAACCCTATATTACTATTATGGTGGTTCAATAGTTTTAACTTTTTACACAAATATTCCAATTTGTAGCATTATACAAATCATTGCAAAGTAATGAATATCTAATTTCCTCTTTAGATAAATAAATATGTTTTATCAATGGCTCAATATACAAGTTAATATTGCAAGAATAAAAAAATTGTTTCCTGCATTTCTAATCTCAAAAAACATCATTGCTTGCAATGGTGTTTTCTCTCAGCCCACAATAAATCAATAATAGTTTAAAATCATAACCAGATCTTTTTAGTTCGGTGATATTAAACAAGAATTAAACACTTCAGTTTTAATTGGAGAAAACCAACGTAATTAAAGTATAAATATATAGATACTAGCTGCGTGCCCGGCGTTGCACGGGCTACCTCGAAAATAAAAGTTATGTCAAGTGACGCCTGTTCAACACTCAAGCTTGAACCAAAACAAAAAAAAATCAGTGAAATTTTGCGGCAGATTGCGGAAAAAACCCCAAAAAGTAAACATTTTAAATCTCCTGTGATTACAGGAAAAGCCTCAAAACAAAAACAAGAATTTTACCTGTGTGTATTCGAGAAAAAAAATGGCAACAGATCTTTCATCTCAATAATTTTCTTCACGCTATACATTTTAATAAAAGCGTTGTTTGCGAAAAGTTGAGATGAAGCACTGAATAATAATTTGAATGGAGGAAAGCCTTCGAAAAATAGTGATTTGATTTTGAAATCTAAGAGTCATAATTAAAAGTTTTTAATTGATATCTCCGCTAATTATTATCGGAGAATTATGTTAAATAGCCAAACATGAAGACGGGAGGATTACGAATCCATCGATACCTGGTTCGATGGTCAGTTCACTGTCGTTCGGGAGAAGAAGCTTGGACATAGATAGATAGATAGATAGATAGATACTCAGATTTTATATGTATAAGATAACTGCATTTTGGGGTTTCAAGAAACCCCTTTTCAATGTAAAAGTTGAGAGCTTTTGGATGTAAAGACATCCAGCAAAAGCCTACTTCAGCATTATATTGCTAATTTACTTACATACAAAAAAAATGTAAATTTTGACCAAAATTATATAAAGTAAGAAGTAACCTTACATTAGTATGAGCCTAGTTTTAAAAAAAATGTTACAAGACAATTATAACAGTTTAAAGTTTCTTTGCTGCTCTAATCTCTTCCTATGTAAACTAAATTTCAATAAAAATAAGACTAGACATTACCATTAACTTCCTAGGTGAAAAAAAGATTAACTTTTAGCTAATGCAACAACACATGGGCAGTGAGTAGTGTTGTCAAAATTTGCCTATAAAACATACAAAAAATGTGTTTATTTTTGTATAACTAAGCAAAAAAAGTTATAATCTTTTTTACCTCATATGAAAGAAAAAAAAAATACTGATGCAATAAGGTTTTTTTTAAACTGTGATGTCCCTAGTTTCATGGAATTGCCCATACGTTCTTCAGAGAAGAAAAAGATGCTCTGTAACTATTAGCGTGCAACTTTTTACCAGTTAAAGAAACTAGTCATAATATTGATACAATCTTGAGTTGCAAAGCAAAGCACAATTTTATGTGATTAGCATGGATTAAGAAAACAAAATTGAAATAACAGAAAAACATTTATAAAAATCTAAAGAAGTTTTTTTTGCCTATGTTAGTTCTGACAAAATTCACTCTAGGACCTCATAACATTTATCCTTAAAACATTAGCAAAGTGTGCAGATGAATTAATGGATGTTATCTTAAATATATTCAATGCTTCTTGTAACTCAGGGACAGTAGACTGGACGATGATAAACATAACACTAATCCTTAAAAAGGACCAAAAAATAAGACTGTGAGTATACCTATGAGTAACTTTGGCAGTTTAGAAAATATTTGAAACTAACTAAATTAAAGATAAAGAATTTCAAATTAAATTATTGTATTCAAAAAACATCTCTAATTGCAAAAACAAGCCAAGAAACAACTCTTTTAAAAAAGATCAAAATTAAATATTAAGAGAAAATTAAAATATTTGTCAACATGTCAACTAGTATTTATGATTTAAAGTGAAAGCATATTTTTCTTAGCATTGGATATTTTAATGATTTTTAACTTGTAAGATGGATAATCTGCAAACTCCTGAACAGACACACAGTTTTGGTAGGACAAAAGATTACCTCACTTTGATATACTGCTACACAATTGGTTCTAGAAGATGTCATAACTTCTCTAACAGTAACTAGCCGCTAAGGCCTAACATTAAATTAAAATTACTAGTGCTAAATTTTTAAATACAAAAACTATGCATTCAATTAGATTACACGAATTATATTCACTCAAGTTTTTAAAGTGAGGATTTTAAACCTTAGTATAAATAAAAAAAGTTTCTGAAATTATAAGTCCTAAAAATAAATGCAAAAAATATAACTTTTATGTACCATTATATCAGCTCCTGGGAACGCATCTAGCAATTTTCTTAGATTAGATTCCTTTTCACAGAATACCTCATAATCATCCATGACAGCTGGTTTTTGATGTGTTTGATTCAAATCACAATTTTCATCCGAAGTATTAGAAGCACAATTAATTGGCTTTGATACCACAGCTTCTGATAATTGTTTTGAAGCTCGGCTGTATGTCTTTATTGGTGGCTTACTTGCTGTTCCAGAATTAGTTGCTGATAAAGTGTTAGCAGTAATATCATCAAGATGTTTCAAAAGATCAGTCAAATACTGCAATCTGATTCTATAGCTTTTTTCAGAATCTGATTTTTCTTCTTTTACATCAGACGCCCACCGAGAAGAGAGAGAAGTAGATTTTGAAGCTATTTCTTTCAATTTTTTACTTTCGTCAGATGACAGCTGCAAGAGTAAATTATCACACGCAAAATTATGTTTTATTGTATGACGAACTTTCGACTTGATATGCTGAATGAGCGAAAATGATTCACTAGTAGATTTATATGCACGATAGCTTAATGGATTGTAAGCAGATACAGGAAGAGCAATGCCAGAATGAACTCTGTAATGAAAATATACACAATTAGAAACTTACAAGAAAACAAAAAGAATTTTAAAAACCTTTTAACATTTTTGCGACAAATACAAAACTAATGAATACAAAATAAAAGTTACAAAACAAAATCAATATGTCATGAAACTATCTGCTAACAGACTGATTACTGGTGGGAAACTTAATAAAAAAGAAAACACAGCTGTACTGATGCTGTGTGTAAATAAGGTGAGAACATAATATTTTTGTCAGGCAACCTCAAAATACTATAAAAGCACCCAGTACCCTCCCCCTTCACTCTTAACAATCTCTATCAGAAATATATAAAATACACCGCCTACTGAAAATCTATCTGAGTTTCTAACAAAGCATTAGTTTCTATGGACAATACAGCATTGTCCTATGACTTTGATTTGGGTCCACTACAGGCTTTGTGGCCTTTTCCCTTCCAGATAGAGCAATATAGTTTGCCAAGAAAAGTGACCATTTGAAGAGATTGAGTAAGCACCCTATGTTGTAAATCCTGTTCTCCAGATTAAGAAAAATATCAACTCAGGAATGATCACAAAAATAACGAGTGGTATATTTTGACAATAGTTATACCTTGATAAATGACAACTGGTTATAGTTTGTTTTTATCAGACTGCACAATTAATTTTCAACTAACCAGGGTACATACTCAACTTTGAAAATTAAAAGTAAGGAGTTTTCCAGGAGTTCATTTTACTTTTTAAGGACTAGTTTCTTGTTTAAAGATGCATATTTTAAAACGTTTTCAGAAAAAATATGTAACATACTAAATTTATAGTAAAATATGCAATTTTTACTGCCTTGTAGATTTGAGCTGTCTCGGAATCAAATTCAAATACGAGGTTGAGGGGGATTAACCACTGAAAATATGTTTTATTTTGAAAATGAATAAAAAAATATGTGTTATTGATTGAAAATTAGTATTTTCTCAAAAACAAAACACATACTAACAATTTTCGAACCAGAAAAAGGCTTTAAAAAATAAAATAATTGCTAAAATAAGTAATTATCCGATTGAAAGTAGTCAAGGTCAAAATAATTTCCAACTATCAAAATAATTGAAATATTTACAGGGTACAAAAGGACAAAGTTCAAACACAACAAACAATTTTCAGCAAAGCTTGTGCTTGATTTTGGCATAGAAACATAAGGTTACTCATTCGAGATTGAAATACAGAAAATAAAATTTAAACATTAGGGTCCCTTTCGAAAAAAATTGTACAAATTATTTTAAACTTCAAAATTGATCAAAATTTTGTAGACCATTTCAAAACTTTTGTGTGACTCGACACGTTGATAAACATAGAAAGCTGGCTAATTTTAAGAATTTTTCTTCTAAAAAGTATGAAAACATTAATTCTAGGAAATAGTGGTACAGTCGACTCCCACTACAACGCGATTCGACTTACGCGAAATGGCTACAACGCAACATTTTTCCCAAGTTACAAATTTCAGAGCTAACGCGCTTTTTTTGTCCACAACACGAATATTTAGATGGAAGTATCGGTTTCGTTACTGGCTACTAAATATTGATTTCAAGAATGTTATTACATCCCTTTAAGCATTACTGAGAGCGAAAGTTCCCACATCAAACTAATCTACGCATCGAGTTGTTAGTGCATCAAATAACCGCTCAGCATCTTTCATTTATTTTTTTCATTTTAAATATTAAAGTTGATGACATATATTAGTTCCTTAGTGGCACCTTTATCTATACTTTGTGAAGATGGGAAGAAAAAAAAAAGTTTCTGATAAAAAAAAAAGGCTAAGATTCTCGAGATTCTTGAACAACTACAAAACGCCGATGTTAGTGCAACAATAAATATGAGTGGATCTTCCATCAGGGTTCATACTCTATTTGGATGAAAAAATTCCATGACTTTTCCAAGACCTTTTCATGACTTCAATAAAAATTTTCATGACCTTGTTACAGCATTATTTAATATCTAACAGGAATAGCACTATTTAATATCTAACTTTTGCCAATTTTTAGAAATAAGCATTAGCAAAAACTTCTACATGACTGTCACTACTTCATTGAAGCACTTACTCTTAATGGGAAAAAAATATCAGTGTACACTTAAAAAACTAAACTATTTTTATTTGTCTTCATCATATAAGTTTGCGTTTTAGCGTAAATGTCTAATTTTTTTTATAAGCAAGCAGAATGATAACCAATGGGACAAAGGTTAATGAGTCATCACTAAGTTTCAATAAATTTGTTTCAAAAGTTGTTTTTTAGTGTCAACAATGGCATTTAATCATCCACATAACTTTACAATATTTTCATTTTTTAAAGTAAAGCCACATAGTTTAGTTTTTTGTGTTTCTAAACCAGGTAATTATATAAAAACCCATTCAGTAGTGAATAAATCTTCCGATTCAAAAGTACTTGTTTTGCTTACTTATTTGCACATTTTCAAATGCATATAAATTAACAACACATAATGTGTGATTCCAGACATTGAACGTAGCAGTGGGCCGCATGGATTAGTTTCGCGGGCTGTATGTTGGGCACTACTGTTTTAGAGTATTAGAATTCCCCTTTTTCTGTATTTTATCACCTGACTAAAGATCTTTGTTTTCTAAAACCTTCAACAAATTAAAATAAACTCTGTTAAATTTTATACTAAAATTATTACGAGTGATGGAAACCAACTTGGATGCAAATGAATTGCGTTTTTAGAGTGGGCGTGCCAAACCAAGAACTTGCAAGTTTGCTACTACAGAATGTAAAACATAAAAAGTGTTGAAAATAATAATTAATTCAAAATGAGTGATGCCCAAGCAGTAAAATCACGTTGCTAAAAAAAAGCGAGTGGTTGCGACAGGAGTGGATGCAATGAGATTTCAAAATTCAGATCTGATTTTTGGATCGTTCAATTTTTGACTTTTAATAACTTTTATGTGCTATACTATTAAATCACTTAAGATTTCTAATGTTCTTTTAATTACTGTTACTTTCTCTTTGTCAAGGACATTTTTCCATGACTTGAAATAAATTTCCATGACTTTGAACGAAAATTTCAACTTTCCATGACTTTTCCAGGCCTGAAATTGGCTTTTTTTTTTCCATGACTTTCCAGGATTTCCACATACGACCCCTGTCCATGCGTACAATTAAAAGTCAAAACAAAACGATTTTCGTAAAAGTTCAGAACTTAGTTTCAATATTTAAGCTTGCAGATCAGTCTAGCAAAGTAAATAAAATGAATAGAAGCTGCTCTTGTATTATGGATTAAAGAGATCAGGAAAAGGGACTGTTGTCACAAATTGAGCCACAAAAGATCATAGAGCATAAATTATCATTACAGGGTTCATACACTTTTGGTTAAAAAAAGTTCCCTGACTTTTCCAGGTTTTCCAGGTTGTTTTTTAAAAAATTCCAGGTAACTCGCTTCATTCAAAATTTAAGCTTAAATAGTAATATTTTCAAAATAATTAAAATTGTTTAAAGTAGCAATGCAGAAGAAGAGAAACTTCTCCCTTTCGATTTAAAAAAAAAAAAACTTTAAATTTTTTTTTCCTTTGTTTTCGCTGTCAAAATTTTGAGTTTTTTTAAAACATTTTGTTCAAAATTGTTTTAATTTGTTTACTATTTGTTGAAAACAGAGTACTTTCAACTTATTTAAGCGTTTCTTTGATGTCATGCGTAATATTATAGCATTTTGCTGTAGTCCTGCAGCACCCTTTTAGCATCCGCTTTTGGTTTACAATACTTCTTTTTATTTTCTTATTAGTAGGTTACACAAAACATATTGAGCAAAATGCAAAGCTAAATTTCAGTATAAATATGATTAACTTGTTGCATCAATCGGCATACCATGTAATGCATAGTAACAAAAATCAACATCCGCCGATCATAGGCCAATGCCAATAATCTTTTTTTTTTCACATATTAAAGGACGCTTACATTAAAATTTCAAATTTTCTTTTCCAGAAAGTAATAGTTAATTTCCAAAAATTCATAACTTTTTGCACATTTAATGTTATTTTCAATAGTACACGTTGATATAAACATCCAATTCTGTTTCTAGAAATTTAAGTCTACTTCCATTGTGCAAACGATCAAATATGGTGACAAAGTGAAAAATTTTAAATAATAAGTAGATTTTTGGATTTGTAGTATAAAAGTAGTAATGAATAATTAATAATCCTTAAACAACTACAAAAAAAGCAAAATAGTCAGTATTTAGCACATAAGAGCCTAAATCAATTAAAACAAAAAAAATGTTATAAAGATTAAATTTTGCATTTTTCCAGAAAATAATTACAAATTATCCGGAAAAAAAAGGCACAATTTGCGTTGTTTTCAATAGTTTGCATTGCAATTAACATCCAATGCCGTTTTCGGGAACTTAGGCACTTAAAAAGTCTTGTGTACTTCCATTTTGGGAATGACCAAATATGGCGGCTATGCCCAAAAATAAGAAATAACTTTTTTAATTTGTCGCATGAAGACAATTAAAAAATAATAAATCTTCATGAAGCTACAATTCAATTTAAAGTTTTTATCACATTTGCGTCCGAGGCAGTGAGGATAAGATTAAGTTTAAAGAACAAAATTTTTCATTTCTCAAGAAAATTATTTTAAATAATAATAATAATAGAAAAGCGATTTGCAGACCATTTTTTGTTATTTTCATCAGTTTTCAATTAAAGAAAACATCCAATTCTGCTTTGTTTTTAGAAACTTAGGCATTTTAGGATCGTATCTACTCCTATCTTGTGAATGACCAAAGATGGCGACTACGTTTCATACGTAGCTGAAATGATTTTCCGATCAAAAAAGAAAAAAAAACGATTTTCCCCGATCGATCCTCCCATCTACAGGTTGTGCTTCCGAAGCAGTAAGTTGTCTTCTCTCCTGTTGAGTTTGTGCATAATTCCTGTTCACCTGATTTTTTTTTTCTTGGGAACTACTGAGAGCCAAAAATGGCGGCTGCTGAAGATTCTTGGGTCGCCACTTTTTTATTGCTTTAAAATTGTTACAATTTTTTTTAAATACATCGATAAAAATGAAGATTAGATCTCATGGTACTTAATTCCTTGGGAAAAAAATGGAAAAAAAATTTTGGAGGACAAAATTTGAAAACTCCCTGACTTTTCCCTGACATTTTTGACAGTGTCATTTTCCCTGACAATTCCCGGTTTTCCCGGAATTCCCGGAGCGTACGAACCCTGCATTATCTTCCTTTTTTAACTCATAAATATGTTACTGTATCTACTGTACAGTGTACAGTACTATTATAGTGCATCATTTTATTATTACTACATGCTGTGCGTACCATGCTGTTTTTTCCTGTCTTTCCCTCCCATTGATCATTCATTTTCTGCATCTTGAAGTATTTCATGTCGAATAAAACCCTTTTTATTTTTTAAATACAGTAAAAGTTCTGTTCTTTATGTAAGAAACTGTAATGTATAGTTGAGAGGAATGCTTTAAAGCAGTTTGAGGGGTGTTAATAAGAGTCTAAAAGAATTCGGTACGGTTCTAAAAAATTATGTACATACATTTTTCCACAACGCGAAATTTTGACTTATGCGAGGAGTCTTGGAACGCATCTCTTGCGTAAGTCGGGACTTGACTGTACTACTGTTTAGCTATTAAGTTTCTCTTTCATCTATTGTATAAAATATGTTATGTTATTCAAGTTTTGTAATTAATGTATACAATTTTTTTTTTCTTTAATTAAAAAAAATGATTTAAATAAAAAAGTCTGATCTTTTCTTCTCTTTTTTTTTAATCTAAAAATTCCGAACTTTGCCAACCACAGATGTTATGTGCATATAAGTATTATGAGCATATTTTAAAACACTTAAAGAAGTTGAAACAAAAATAAATTTCCGTCAGCGATTACTTGCTTAACTTACTGACATTCAATACGCTTAAAGAGCATGAATTTCGTTAAAAACTTTTCAATTCAATGATTTCAGTAAAAATAAAAATGAATTTAACTTCTTTGCCTCTTCACAAGGCATAGTAAGCATCATAAATGCAAAAAATCTTATACACATGGCGGATGCAAAGAGATTGCGATTTTCAAAGTGATTGCGTTATTAGTACAAAGAACGGAACATAAAATAATTTAAGTAAATTGTTTTAGAATTGCATTTTAGAGCTCTACAATAAAAATATTATTAATAACAATCTATGTTATTGAAGCAAAAATCAAACTAAACCAGAAATTTAGATTTCAACTTTTTCACTCTTATTTGGCTTGAAAATTATAACTTATTGTGATTTTTATAGGAACAAAAAGAAATTTCATTTATTTTCCCTCTAAAAAAGCATAATAAGCATCAAAAATCAAAAAAATTCGATTCTCATATCGGATGTAAAGAGACTGCTTTAATCAAAATGAATGCATCAAAAGCCTAAAAACGGCAAATAAAAGAATTTATTAAAGCAAAAAAAAACTTTAGAATGTTACTTTAAGAAGTTTACAAGATGTTACATTATTAATAATTATCGAAATAATTGTTGAATCAGAAATTTGGAAAAAAATTTGGATGTGGGGAAGAAAATAGTCACGAAAAAATCATATTTCCGGGATTAACAGAAGAAAAATAGCAGGATTCCTGTCAAATTCAGTACAATGAAATCACTCGTATCGGACTGGCGATAGAAGAACATCTTTAAGGTCATGTAGAATAAAAAAATAAGGAGTTTGTAAGGAGATAATAGCAAAATTGAGGAGTTTTTAAAAAGCAGAAGTTTGTAAGAAGCCTACGAACCCTGCCTAAAGTCGATCGGACGAAAGAAATCCTTTTCAGGTACAGTGAACTTTGGATTATTCATGGGTGGCTCATCTGCGAGCTTTCACATTAAAAATAAAATCAGCAATGACAAACTGAAGCAGACAAATGCACTATACACATATCGCTCGTTTAGAAGAAAAGTGCCATAATACGAAATTTTTCATTTTCTTTTTTTTTTTCGCTTAAAGGCCTTCAAAGGTCGTTATCTTCTTTGGAAAATAATGACAGATTTTTTGTTCAAATTTTAATCACCGAAGAGCACAGCAAAGTTACTTTTCTTAATGCAAATTGCCTTAAGAGTTTTTCATTTCTTCATATTGTAGCGCACTTCTTCAAAATGAGCGACATTAACGTAACAAGTGCAAAATCGATTTTTAGGCCTTCTCATTTCTTTCCTTCCCCTCCCTTCTAATACATCAAACCTTCTACAGTCACCAAAATCTGAGTGACAGAGTGACTGGGCGCCCATATGCAAAATTTTAAGGGGGGGGGGAGCTCAGGTATTTTCTCCATGGAAATCGATTTCAGTACAGATAAGGGTTATTAAAACTTGACATTTTTAATAGCTTATTCATTAACTTCTGGAGAAGAAATGCTTTTACATTTCTGCAAAGAAAAAAAATACTAAAAGCAGGGAGGTTTAAATTTCTAAGGGGGGGGGAGGAGTCTTGAGCCACCACTTGCTCCCCCCCCCCCCCCCATGGGTGCCCATGTGCTGAGTAGTTGAAACCGATTTTTAGATACATGCCAGTTACTGCTTTCAGTCTACAATTCTTTCTGATTTTTAAATCAACATTTAGCACGTAAGCAAGTGATTGGACTTGTCTTCAAAAAATATCCCCTCCCGTCCCTTATTTGTTTTTGGCGTAACCTAATTTCATCTGTTTCAGTTAATCTGTAGGCACCATTTGCTCGCAAATGTATGTAATCCATTTGCAATTATGAGCGATCTTTGTTTTAATTTTACACACATTTTTTGCATACACTGTTATTGCTTTAGTTATAATTTAAAAGTATGTAAGTGTTATTGCTCTTATTTAGCTATAGCATCAGGGTTGCCAGACGTCCCGGATTTCAAGGGAGTCTTGTATTTTGAAAAATTGTCCCACGTCCCGGGGAACTTCCATACGGGACGGCTGAAGTCCCGTATTCTAGCTAATAACAATATTTTACAAAATGAGACATTATTTTAAGGGGGAAAAATGAAGTAAAACAAAAAAATGTGAAATGAAGAACAATAAGAAAAT
The DNA here is from genome assembly GCF_026930045.1 of Uloborus diversus. NCBI lineage: Eukaryota > Metazoa > Arthropoda > Arachnida > Araneae > Uloboridae > Uloborus > Uloborus diversus. Next base: position 240,786,324 of record NC_072731.1, on the reverse strand, counting down.
CAAAGAACAGAAAGTTCCGAGAAGGCTGACTCTATAGTTAAGTGCTTGACTAACTCATTGATTGAGTCAGACTTGGATTTATTGTCAGTTTCAACACTTTCAACCGACAATACCAACGCTAATTTTGAAACAAAGCGGTCAGCCTATACCCTACTTAGAGAGCAAAACAAAAATTTACTGAAGTCATGGTGTTTAGCTCATATAGTTCAAACTGCATTTCGCCACGTGTTGCCGATGATTTGGAAATTGATGTCAAAAATATTGTTTTAAAAATTTATTCACATTTTTCTAGATCAGCAGTTAAGCGGAATGAGCTGAAGGAGTTTTTTGAGTTTGCTAACCTAGAGTTTAAAGAGCAACTAAAGCTTATCCTGATACGATGTCTAACTTTAGCTCCTGCTGTAGAACGACTCATTAAATATTTGCCTGCTCTCATGAATTATTTTATAATCCATCCCTAAGCCTCTGCTGCAGAAAATTATTGCTTTTAAGTAAAGAAAGTACAGCTGAAACATGATGTGAAACCAATGAGGTTGCATTAGTTTTCCATTTTCTTAGCAGGGTAACGGCACCAGTAACAAACATGCTTAAAACATCGCTCTCGGGTAAACACAATTTTTTGAGCCTTTTATTTATTTAGACCTTTTAAACTGCTTTTCTCTCAGGCAACAACATCTCATCTAACTTTTGACTGTAACTAATTCCTCCGAATTAATTCTATTTTTGTTTGCTCAATTTCGAAAAAAAAATCTGAACCCCAGTAACGAACTCCAAAAAATCTGATGATACCCAGTAACAGATGTGGATTGAGGAAAAGATGAGTAATGGTCAACGTTCCTTTTTTCTCTTTAAAATGTGCAGAAGTTCTTTATTTTTAGAACTGAAGCCTTATTAAATTTTAAATGAACATGAAACGCCAGCTGACCTCGTGGTGGCTGTTCCTAACCTTCCACCGCTGCCTTGTAAATATCAACTGGCTCATAAAATTCACTCTGATAAACACTAGATGGTTGCACCCTATTCATGAGACGCAGCAACATCAGTTTTACCTGCCGAAAATTCTTATTATTTAAATCCAAACTTATAACTGTCTGTTACTGGACCCTTGTCTGTTACTGGTGCCGTTACCTTAATGTGTCCCCCGTTTTTGAAGAAAAAGGAATCTACAACTGCAGCTGATAACTTTATGATATTATGACACATTTGTTAAAACAGCTAGAGAGCAGATTTGAAGATAAGTTTTATGAATCGTTTGTCACTAAAACTTTAAAACATCTAGATGGTAGAAAAATACAATGTCTGACTGAGGGATACCAGACATTTTTTGAAACAGCTGTGAATTTGCACGAGAAAGTGGTTTGATTTCACAAATAAAAATCCCCTTTTTGTTTTAAGATCGATTGCACCATTTAACTTATAGCGAACGCAAGTAAAAAACTAATTAGCACCTGTTCCTATCAACGTCGATCTGTTTACTGAACTTCGTTCTACTGCTTACTTTATTCTTTGAGTTAAAGTTTCTCCAAAAATGTGCTCACCCATAAACATGTTACTGAGAGAAATCTTCCGAAACTTATCAAAACATAGTTGCTTATGGTTGAGTGCAATTACTTTAAAAACACATAACCAGTAATTGCACTCAACCTCAAAAATACTCCCCCCCCCCCTTTTCACTTCTTGAAGACTGTCCCGTATTTACTGTTCTTAAATCTGGCAACCCTGTATAGCATACACAAGTATCATTTTTTACCCATTCTTCAGATTACCGATGTATTAGCTTATCCACAGTTACAATGCTTCCCTATTCCAGGGATAGTCGAGAGTTTACGAGTTTAGTGTTCTTCAAAATATTGACAACAGATTTGTTCAAAATACCAGAGGGGAGGGGCTCGCCCCACTTCCTCCCTCCCCTTCAACACGTCCCGGGTCATTAAGTCTCATTTTGTGACCCAAAACTTTATTTTAATGCTTAGATTTTCAAGAACTTGGTGTCCACTTTGATACCTTAAGGTTTTGATCACACGGAAGCTGTTCTTTCTAGAGTCCTGACTCATTATGGTCAAGACCCATGATTGGCCTAAAGGATAATTTGTAAAAACAATTACAAAATTCAATCATTTGTGTCTTTCAAAGATTATTTTCTTACAAATATGTTATCGACAGTGGGTAGCACACAGTACTGCAATTAGCAAAATGTGTTCAATTATTTAAAAAATTATATTTGAATATATATATATATATATATATATATATATATATATGTGTGTGTGTGTGTGTGTGTGTGTGTGATTCATTAAAAAGGGCTTAAGTTGTTCATTTTGATGTTTAGAAACTTACACTAGGCATCATCATGAAGCCTAGATTTACTTTCTTATTTCTAACATTGCACATACAGCTTATTTGCAGGTTAAGTGTGCAAAAAATTGTGGTACTTTTTTGATATTTCTAATTTTAATTACTTGATTTTAGAAAACCTAAATGAAATTTTAAATCAAATTGGTTTAATGAATAGAATCTTTAATTTGAAAGGAGCAAATGGCAAATGCATACCTTGTGCTTGAACTGGTAGTAGTTGAAGATGAGTCAATAGTACTACTGTTTAAGGCTTTTACTGATGATTCAATAGGTTCTAAAAAATAATTATGAATTAAAATAGAGAAACAATAACATTCAGGGCTCAATCAAGGCAAGGTGATGCCCAGGTCTAGGTAAAACTTAGTACTCTCCCACATAAAAATCTGCACATTTTCAATACGGGGGAAAAAAAATTAGTTTACCTTATTTTGATGCCCTTTAAATTGTGGTGCCCAAGTCCGTGCACCTGCAAGACTGTGCATTAATCGGGCCCTGATGATATTTTTAAAAACATTTTAAAATAATACAAGCAAGTAAACTATTTTCAAGGACTGTAATAAAACAACAATGAAAGAAACATTCTGATTTTTCCCCCTATTCAAAAAACTAATCAAAGCAATAAATTATGTTCACGCTTGCACATACACACAAGAAATGAATAAGGAATTTTAAAAGAAAAAGACAATTGTTAGAATAAAGGTAGATAAGCAACAAACATTAAAACTGACATCCTCTGAATGATCCAGGTGTGCAGAATATGTTTTTTGTGCCCCAATCTATATGAGAATTTCTACAAAATTTCACAATATGTTCCAGATGCTTCAAATAAGAAAAAATTCTGTATTAATATAGGTATAAAGAATTTTGGAATGTACGAATTGTAGCTTGTCTAGGCCAGGTATTTAAAGAGTATATAAGTTTTAACCTAAGTCTTATATCTAGTATTTATTAATAAATGTAAATTATTAGATAACAAATAGTTAATGAAAATAAAGAATGGTGAAGCAAAAAAAGTGCATTCAAAAGACAAGCAAAGGAAACATGAAAATTTTGAAAAAACGAAAATGTTATCAGCAAAAATATTTTAGAATTACCTAGTTAATTAGGCTAAAATATTAAATAATTGATTTTTTTGACAGGACTGCCAACATTTTCAGACAGCCTAAAATTGATGAAAGAAAACTTGAATTGGAGTAACTCATGGCAATTCTTGATATTTGCAATTTTGTGAGAGCATTAGAATTTTTATTAATACTATTTTCTATCTTTTTACTTTCTATATCTAATATATAGAAGAAAGTATTGGATTCATGCAAATTTTCCAATTTCAAACGTTTTAAAGGTGTGCTGAGTTCATTTCGACCATTTTTGGAAAATGTGACTGTCTGTGTGTCCATATATGTGTAACTAGTATTTTGTGGCCACTCTACAGCAAAAAATAGCTCATGAAATCAAACAAAATTTGGTACACATATGCACCCCTATGTGAACTTGTGCCCATTAGTTTTTGGCGCGAAATCCTCCAAGGGGGGTGGAGCAATGGGACGTTTCTTGAGTTATGCGTGCCTGCTATTCCCCAGGAAGTAACTGGCAGAATCAGACAAAATTTGGTCCATATGTTGCCCCTAACAGGTACAGGTGCTGATTCAATTTTGGTGTCAATAGCTCAAACGGGAGTTGAGTTATAGAACGTTTTTTCTCGTCAATTGTGACTGCTGTATCTCAAGAAATAATGAACGGAATCAAACAAAAATTTATTGACAAGTAGCTCTTAGAGGGTATAAGAGCTGATTCTATTTTGGTGTAAACAGCTGAAAAGGGGATGGCGCAATCGAACATTCTTTTTATTACATTGTGAGTGCCATATCTCAAGAAGTAATGCTACGTTCTGGATGAAATTTGGAATAAATTTCAATCTATATGAGGTAGTGAGAAGCAAAGGGATGTAGTGGACATTTTCAAGTTTTGAGTAAAATGCGTATAAAGATTACATCCAAGGAGGTAGACTTTCATTGTTTTTTTTTTCTAAATCATGTTGTACAGTAACACCTACCAGGGCTACAAGTACTATCTCTTGCCCCAAGACAGAGGAGGTGTTCAGCTACCATTTGTACAGGTTAAATCCAAATTTTCAATTTTGCCACTCGCATCCCTTTGCTTCTCACTACCTCATATGTAAACAGGCGTTGGTTCAATTTTGGCACCAATCGCTCCATGGAGGGGGGGGGGAGGCTGTTTTTTTTTTTTTTTTTTTTGAGTGATTTAAAATAGCTTTATAAATGCAACAATAAGAACGATAAATCATAATAGACTGTCTGCGTATTTTGGCGATTTTAATTGTTGGAAAATGATCAGAAAATCACAATGATTTAAACTTTTTAACTGTTGCCATCTTGCATTTCTTAACAAATAAATGTTTGTTATTATTTTAAGCAAGGCTTTTAAAATAATTTTCAATTTTTATTTTTTGCTTTGCTTTTGAAATAAATCTGGAATTGGGATGTTCATCAAGTTCAGGATGGTCCTGCTTTTGTTGGGAATATTGCTTTATCATCAAACATGGGGAGGGATCAGAATTACAAGAAAGACATAGAAGAAAGTTTCGTGATGGCCACAACATACTAGTTGATTTATCATTTTATATATTTTTTAACAAAACAATTAAGAAAGAAACATGATTTCCAATATCCTTATTCTCTCACTCAGGTTTCAAAAGTGATAGGATACTGGGATATCTGGTAATATTGTGTTCTATATTCTCTTGCCCAGCAAAGTTCAACAAACATGACAAAGTTACTCACCAAGCATTCAAAAGCTGCTTTAAGAAACTTTAAATCATCAGGCTTGACAGCTGGCTATAATTGCAATGTTGGGTGCTGAATTTTGTACACAGAGTTGCTAATTTTGTTCAATTTTTTTCTGTAAAGCCCGGGATTCAAGTAGAAATTCCATAAAATGGACAACATGAACAAAATGAAAATCCATGGTTTTTCAATAGGGGAGACTGAGGATACTTGATCCCTACTTTAGTTTTCCTTCTTTTCAATTTTTTTTTTCTCTGGTGCAAATCATCAGTTTGAAATAATAATAATAAGTGAACAATTGTAATTGCTTCCTCTATCTAACAGTAGTTTTTTCAGTTGAAATGTAACATATAGTTTAGGTAAAATATTTTCTTTTTTTTTTCAATTCTTTTATAAAAGGATCATGTATCCCCACATAAAGGGATACTTTATCACACTGAGAAAATGTGTAAACTTTTCATTAGATCAACAATTTACCTATGGATTTTAGTTTTCTACATAATGATTCTAAAAAATAACAATATTTCTAATTTTCTTTCTTAGACGATAGTTGTGTGAACACAAAAATAACATTGATTTAAATTTAACTAGAATATTTGTAGAAAAATGTACACACACAACTTTAATGAGCTTAGATGCTTTTGATTAGTTACTTATTCTCCAATACAGTTGTATTTTAGCTATAAATAAAACTAATAATTCGGTTAAAAGTAGTGTAATGAAGCTAAAATTACAACAACTAATTGAAAATTATGATTATAACTACAAAAATCAATTTCTTTGCATCTTGTCTTGCGATAATAAAATTAAGAGTTTCTCAATTGAGTTATTTTTTTAAAAAAAAGAAGAAAAATGTAAGTATCTGTATATTTATACAAATACAAAAGTGACGACCAGCAACAGGCTCTGGGCCCAGCTGAAAAAAGAAAAGAAAGCCTAGCATATGTTTTCAAAACCTGAAAAGTCAAATGCAAACATTACAGTTGTTGTAGTTCTTAAAGTTCCGTTCAACCTAACAGCATGTAGAACCTTAACACATTCATTCTCATTTACTAACACTTTTGTCAATTTTTCAAGAAAAATAAATAGAATAAGCATATTATTTTTTTTGTTTTAAAAAACTTATTTCAAACTCTGAAAATCCAACTTTGCATGCTATTTAATTTACATAATAGGCAATTTTTTTTTTATAAACCTAACTATAGCAAAATCTTTTTTTTTTTTTTTTAAACTCAAACAAAAATAATCAATTTCAAATTGAGGAGACATCATTTCTGGGCATATTGGCCGTGGTCTAATTGGAGTAGAAATTCTAGACGTTTCGGCTTGCTTTGCTGCAGCCATCATCAGTGGTTTGAGTTTGGTGAGACTGATTCCTGGCTTCGGTGGCTCCGGTATTTAAGCAAACTGCTGCTGCGCTGCTGGTCCTGATTGGGAGACGTTCTCAAACCGCTGGTAGAATAAGGTTCCTGATTGGATGAGATTCAAGCCGCTGGGTGATCCTGGTGCCTGATTGGATGGGATTCACAAGCCGTGGTGGCTACCGGTTTCTGAATGGAGGGGACCACAGTATGTTTTAGACTGTTGCGGCGAGCGGATCTAAGGGCAGGGTGCCATGTTTTTGGTAAATTGAAATTCTCCTCTTTTCTGTTCTGTAGAACAGAAAAGGAATCCAATCAGGAACCTTATTCCACCAGCGGCTTGAGAACGCCTCCCAATCAGGACCAGCAGCGCAGCAGCAGTTTCCTTAAATACTGGAGCCACCAAAGCCAGGAATCAGTCTCACCAAACTCAAACCACTGATGATGGCTGCAGCAAAGCAAGCCGAAACGTCTAGAATTTCTACTCCAATTAGACCACTCTCAATAAGCCCGGAAATGATATCTTTTCATTTTGACGCCGGCCGTGAAAGCCTCATTCAATTTTAAATTGTTCAAGCATATTTGGCTGGTCAGAACATAACTCATTAGTAGAGTTAGTTTATGTTTATATGTTTGAGGTGTTATGTGTAAATAAAAACCCGAAGTTTGGTTACAAGGGAAAACTGATGTTTTTCTATTTAGCAGATTTACTACAGTGATCATTTATATATCTATCACTTATACTATGATAAATTGTATTATGTTAACATGGTTTTGAATGTTCAAAATTGAAGACAACTAAGTAAACTACAAATACATTGTTTTCATTGTCTTTATATTGTATATCCTTATACTTGATCCCTGTGATCATGTATCCCTGAAGCCAAAGGGATTAAGTATCCCTAATATAAGATTTTTACATAGTTGTTCTATTATTGACAATCAGTGGCAGTTTACTAATGAGTGAAGGATGCCAGGTCGATTAGATAGAAAACGTTTCGTACGGTTAAGCAAGTTTGAGAGAAGTTTGATCATCGGCATGAAAATTGCAGGCTGGACGAAGAGTTGCGTTGCTGCTCAGGTGGATCATTCGGAGTTTCTTTTAGAAACTGTTGTAGGCAGTGAACAGGAGGTGGTACCCACGTGCAAAAAAACTGATCTGGAGCGACTAGGAAGTCGACGAGGAGAGATGATCGAAGGATCGTGCGGCAAGAGCTTGTGGATCCCACAGTGACTCGGTTCATCATACAAGCAGACATAGGGGTAGTAGTTGTTCCTCGAAGAATTTCCAGACGTCTTGCGGCAGTAAATCTGCAGTCCAAGCACCCTTTTCACGTACTCCCTTACACCAAAGCATAGGCAACTCCGTCTACAATGGTGCGGAGCCAGAGCGATGTGGGATGTCACTGACAGGCAAAAGGTGATGTTCAGTGATGAATCCTGGTTCGTTTTGGGGTCAGATGATAACTGCGCACGGGTGTGAAAAAAACCCTGGCCTGGAGAAAGGTGCAATTTAACCCATTCTATTGCACGACACACTGCCTGAACAGCAAGCATAATGGTGTCGGGGGGCCATAGACTATCATATCCGGTCCACTCCAGCTGTGGTACATGGAACCCTAATGGCCCAGCATTATGTTAACGACAGTCTGCAACCACATATAGGACTGTTCCTAAATGGTCTCCCAGGGGCAATTTTCCAGTAAGATAACGCTCGCCTGCATACAGTTAGAGTTGCTTAAGATTTCTTACGTTCTTTCGAGACTCTTCTATGGCAGGCTGCTCCCCAAACTTGTCCCATATAGAGTATGTATGGGATCAGCTGAAACATCAGACGCCACCGTGCTTCTCTGTGCAAGATTTAGAAGTAGCTGTTAAAAACTTGGGACCAGCTGCTTGAGGACAACATCAAACGTTTAATCAGCTTGATACCGATTCATGATGCAGCATGTATTGCAGCAAAAGGGGGTCCAACGTGCTATTGAAGTAGCACTGTATCTCATTTCTTAGCCTGTATTTGTTTAATTGCCTGGATTTTCAGATCAAGTGTCTCTCTCACCTGTATTATTAAGTATTTGAAATTTCATTTTAATCCAATGCTTCCTTTTTGGGGCGCTGTTTTCAATTTTCCTGAGTGTACTTTAAAATTCCACTTCGCTGTTTTTTTAAGTTGCATATGGATGCTTCACTTGCCAAATCGACTAACTCCATAAAACAAAAAGTAGAGAAAAGTGATGAAAAAGATAATGTTATCCATAGGAGTATATAGGCCCTTGTGTTACATTTTCTGCCATCAGATGGTCAAAAATGTACTAAACCAAAACTTTAAATATAAATACAGATGCTAAGCTTGATAAACACTATTAAAGCACAAATGAGGATTTTTTTTATATTTTTTTTTAAGTGGAGTTAATTTGGAAACTGAGACATCCATATAACAGATAATGTAAACTTCAGAATGCTTTCCTTAAAAAGTTTCCCTTAACACCTTCAAACAACAGTTTCTTGAGCTAAGCAAAGTGGCTGAAAATGACAAAGTGTTGCCAGTTTTTATATACAAGTATAACTTCAACATTGTTGTCGGGTTTCAAAGCTCTACTTAATGATCTTGGTACATTTTTGGCGCAGGATCAAGTATCCCTAGTCTCCCCCTATATTTGATCAATTTACTGGCTCGAATGCAGAATACAACAAAATTAGGGGTGTACATCACAGAACAGATGCCTCAACTGCAGAACAATTCTGTTTAAATGTGCAAGGGGGAAGAATCCAAAAAAAAATTTTTTGAAGCTACTGCACATTTTCAGAACTTAAATATATACTATGTGCCATTATTCTGTGGGAAACCACGGTTCCTAGATCCGATATTTACTTAGAAATATTTATTTCTGAAACTAGGATAATTACAATCTAAAAGTTAGTTATTCATCTTAATAATAATATTCCTTTATTATTAAAAATAATAATTAAAAATAAGTTTTATATCATGTATAATGTATGATATATATATTATATCATTCATAATAAGATAACTTAATATACACTATTTTTTATTTTATATATAATCTGTTTTATACAGCACAATAGATATAATATAGCTAAAAAAGCAATTAGCGAAACTTATTATCTTATTTTTAAAACACTAAATTATCACATTTCAAATGATTGTAAATATCATTAAAATATATAATTTTTTAAATGAAATAGATTAATAATGAAAAACAATAACTTTAAGTCTATAATTATGATAACTATAAAGGAAAATAAGCAATATGTGCAATTGAAGCAGTTACTATTAGAAGAATTTAGCTTATGTTAATTAATAATATCAGCTATGTATCATAATATCAAATATTTTGATATATTTTAAAAATATTACATCATCAAAGCCTGTTTTCCAATCATTCAAACCAGCCCAATCCCATCCATTCAACTCAATGCACCTAAAGGAACTGTAGATGTAGCTTCATTACATGTATCCAAAGGATGCAGGAAAGATAACAGAAAGGTTAACTGCTGATTTTGCAAGCAGCCAGATTTGTTTGTAAAATCTCTCTTTACTTTACATCTAACTTTTACAAACAGAAAAAAAAATTACAAAAATAATTAACAAATGAATCAATGCTCAAATTAAATTGATAAGCTCTACCAGATAATTAAAGATAATTCCGTGTCATAATTAAAATGGCAGAATAACCTTTTTACAAGTAAAACATATTAAAACATTAAAAACATATAATGACAACTAAAGTTAATACAAATTTTTTTGAAAGATATTTAATTAAATAACCTTGTGACAAATTGGGTGATGTTGATGACGAAGGAGTATTATCAGGCTGGTATCTTTTTTTATTTTGAAATCTAAAACTTCTTAAACTTGACATTGAACTTGAAGAACTTTTATCAGAACCACAACTACCTGGCATCTTGAGATATAAACAACGCTGTCAACAACTCTTTTACACACTAAAGAAATAACAAAAAAAAAATCTTTAAAATGTGAGATAATATAAAGTTTAAATACATTGCATTGTTACATGTTAAAACTTCTGATTTTTTTTTTTTTTTTTTTTTTTTTTTCACAATTATACCAAGACGAAACTTTTGTTATTTCATTATTCTTTGTCTTGAACTTATGCACAGAAAGTAGTTAAAATTCTCAAGTACACATTACATAATTGTGTAAAAATTATAACCGAACAAAATATCAAAAAATAAAATACCAATTTCCTTCCAACCCATGCTTTAGAAATCACTCAACTGCACAATCATAGTTGTATTAAAACATAGGCCATCAAGGGAGTTATTTGGAAGTACAGTATAACACCACCTAAAGGACAGCCCTCTTATACGGACAATTTTCAATTCCCCAGTTCCAATGCAAATAACATTATTAAACCCCTGTCCTGTGGACATTTCTCTATCGCGGACAAAAAGATTGTCCCGTTAGTGTCCGCATTAGAGGGATTTTATTGTATTTAATTTCAACTGGTATTTTAAGTTTGCTATCACTGTTTTGTTACGTTCAATATATTCTTCTATTTAGTAAGTATAAGCTTGAGTTCTGTTTAAAAAAAAAGGTTTATATCTGATATGTTCTTACAGTTTATTTTCTAATCCTTCGTAAATGATCATTTCAATGGTTTTTTTTTTTTTTTTTTTTTTTTTGTTTCTTTATAATGAATTAAAAAATTTAAGATTAACACCGACATAATTAATACTGCTTCGTTATTTTCTTCATTGCTTTCCTCTAAGACATCACAATGTCTAAATAAAAAACAAATAATTATCTTTTTTGACTGAAGGCAAACCACAGTTTTTGGAATGTTTGCCATGTGCGCAAATTATGCAATAAAGAGAATCCAGGAATTGTATCTTTAAAAAACAAAGTAAGAAATAAGTTGAAACATAAAGAGGAAAAAAAAAGTTATGCCAAATTAACTTTATGAGAGAATGAAAAAATAATTTCAGCTTATATTTATACATTAAAATCTTCAGGTTAAATTATCTTACATTATCTTCACTTTGTTTTCTAAAATTTAAAAAAAAAAAGTAAATTCTGGTGTTAAAATCCAATGAATTTTTTTCGATCAAAATTACATACATATTGACTCGAAATCTTTAAATTTCATTAAATTCTTACGAAACATAATTGAGTGCGTATCTTAGAGTATTTCCAACTGAAAATTGCAAGGTTAAAGGAGGATTTCTTCTTTTTCAATTGTAGCACATCAAGTGATAATACGAATAATCAATCTCAAATAAATCCCAATCTGAAGGAGAAAATCAAACAAAGTAGTCCAATGATGGCGACAAAATTCAGCATTAAGTACAAAAGAATTTTTTTACAAATAAAAACATCCGAGCAAGGACAGCTTGAATTCGAACTTGAAATCATTTAATAATTACACCGTTAAAATACAATTAATTGATTAGAAAACTCACGACTATAGTAAATCTGACTCCATAGAGTTTAAGCTTTTCTAAGGATAAAATTTCTGCTACCAAAACTTCGCCGAGGGTCAGTAAGGTAAAAAGAAAAAAGAAAAATGCCTGCAACTATAAAACAATGAAACACCATCTTTCTCGAATGACTACTATCAGTAATGAAGCAATACTATCCACAAAAATGTATAATAAACCATTTTCTGAAACAACAGTAATAAAATGAAATCTAAAACTATTTTTTTGCTTCAAATTCAGAGCAGTGATAAAAAAACGTTTTTGGGAGGGGACATAGTGTTATCATCGAAATTCAAAGGTTCCAAAATTAAAAAACATACTTCTTGATCCTGCATAAACAGCATTTAATGAACATCCATAATTAAAAATCATAAAACTTTTTCCACATAATGATCATTCATCAAGGGAGAGCGATTGAGCGGAAAGTTCCAAACAGTTAACATAAATCATTGCCATGTAAAGAAAAATAAAGTATTCCCCAAAATTAAAATTCTTTTCACGAAACATTTTCAATAGTCAAAATTTATTAAACCCTATTGGTGGACACTTAAAATGTATTTTTGAACGAAACTTTAAGAAAAGTCTCACTTTATTCTTTCATTCTGAGTTTCTACTCCACCCGATCAATCGTCCCTATTTCGTGAGGACAGTTCCCAATTTTCACAAGTTTGGACCTCTTCAAACTCGTGAAAGCCACATTTTGTGATATTTCTTGCCATCTTTTTAAAGTTTGTCCAAAATTTTGCATTTAACCCTTTTCTATGATTACCTTTGTACAGAAAAATCCCACGTGCAGCAACCGGCCAAAAGAGTCAGTGTTCACGGTTGCGTTGTAGTACAAAAAGAGTTTGATGATCATTACTCTGTATTTTCGTTTTTAGGCTCACGATTGTTTGAAGAATGATAAGAGAAGTGACATATGAAAATGAATTGTGGGTTTTCACAGATTTTCTTCGAATGAACTTGGAGGCTAAAAATCTGAACAAAAGATTAAAATGAACGAGTTCAGTGCTAAAATGAATGATTCATTCTTCATTTAGAACTCAAAAGGAGAAACTTTTCAAAGAACAAAGATCACACATATACCAGTAGCGGATTTACTAGGGAGGCGGTGGGGGCGACCATCCCCTCCACGACCGTCATTTTCTGAAACCAATAATATAGAATTGACCATAAGCTACCATATTTTTAATCTAGTAAATTCCACAAGTTTGCTTTAAATTAATTTTAGACAGTTAGTTAGTCAAGGATGGGCAGCGTTACCCACTTTTTAATTTGAACCTAAGCTCGTTTCCACCCTCTTCTTTTTCTTTTTTTTTTTTTTAACTTATTAATTTTTATATTGATATATGGATGCTTCACTTGCCAAATCGATTAACTCCATGAAACAAAAAGTCGAGAAAAGTGATGAAGAAGATATAGTGTTATCCAGTTATTCATAGGAGTGAACGGGCTCTCGTGTTACATTTTCTGCCATCGCAGGATCAGAAATGTACTGAACGAAAATTTTAATATAAATTCACATTCGAAACATTGGTTAAGCACTATCAAAGCAGAAATAAGTTTTTTTTTTTTTTTTTTTTTTTTTTTTTTTTTTTTTTTTTTAAGTGGAGTTAATCGATTTGGCAACTGAGGCATCCATGTGTCTTTTCACTTTTTTCTTCCAGGGCTACAGCATACTACGATTCAGAACAGTGGTTTCTAATCCTTGGAGTGATCGCCCACAAAGGTGCAATTTGTCTGTTCAGGGGGGCCATAAATTCGTGCGGGCGATAGGGGGGATTAGTATTTAAAAGTCAAGATAATATGATGATAAAAAGTCAATTAATACCGACGGGTCTGGAGGAATGGCTTTTACGGTTTTCAACCGCCACCCCCTTGAATAGACCATAAATTTGCTCCTGACGTGGATTCTTCTTAGATCGAAAGGATAGACTGAAACTAAATAACAAGTTCCCAGAAGATTTGCCACTATTATTTTGGGGGATTTTATCTGGAACAAGAAGTATTCGCATTTAATAAGTTGCCTGCTCGCCACCAACTTGTTCTTGTCCAACAAGAGTGGCGCGCTCATTTATTTGTTTAAATCTAGTCAACTTTTTCATGAACGCAGTATGAGGTCATGGCACACACACACACATATCCCCCTCCCCTCCCACAATCACACACACAGCTCAAACAAGAGGGATTTTTTTTTTTTTTTCCAAAATCAAATTGACTTAAAGAAGAAATTCGATTTTTTGGGGCAAAGAAAATTTTATCGAATTGTCGAAATCAACTTATTGAGCTTTGAGTAATGGAGCCCATTTTATGTCAAAGCTTATTTCCTCCGGGATTTCGAAATTGACTCGAATTCCGAAAAATCGATCAGTATTGGAGGCAATTTGACTGTTTTAATATGTACATTGAAAATGGAAAATTTAAGGGTAACTAATTCTCCATACTTAATAACTTTTGAGAGAATAATCCAATTCGAACCAAACAGTTTTTATGTTTGCAAGCTCGTAGCCAAGACTCCGAATTCTCATATGTTTTATTTTCCTTTTATTTTAACGTATATTTTCGTTCAAATTTGAACAATTAAATTAAAAAACGTTATCATAAGAGCGCTCAGGGAAATTCAAATTTTATATGAATTTTCGTCCAACAGGTGGATCTACTTCGAATAACCTTTAGGAGAATTATTAACTTGCTTCGAAAAAATGTATATGAAAAACATTTTTCTTTTAATTTTGTTGATAAGTATAATTTGTGAATACATACATACATATATATATATATATATATATATATATATATATATATATATATATATATATATATATATATATATATATATATATATATATATATATATATATATATATTGAATTTCAATTCATGTTGATCATTGTGCTGATCCCCCCCCCCCCCCCGCATTCGAAATGATGGCCAAAAAAATAAATTTTTTTGTATTAAAACCTCTAGCACCTTTTCCACAACACTCCAGGAAAATAGTTCCAGAACAACCCTTTGCCTACTTTATTTTAGAAACAAAATATAACCAAGCTTTATTGTTCGTTTTTAATGATTTCTTCCTATAGAGGCAGTTTACAAATGCTGTCTGTCGTTGAGGGGGAAGGAGGTTGGAGAAGTTGTGACAGTTTGTGACAAGGGAGAGGGAGAGGATAAAAAGCAGTGTGCATCACACACTTTTATAAGGATATGTTTATGAAAAAGAGGACATGTGACGAAGGGGAGGGGTAAGGTGAAGTGTGACACTTTGTAATAAAGAGGGGGGAGGGACGAAGTCAAAAATGCTGAAAAAATTGTGACAGTTATTATAAACAGCCCCATATAATGTATTGAGTATAATGCTTGTCAGAGGCGGTTATTGACTGATCCCGGTGAGACTCTGCTTAGTCACGACGATGTCATAGTCTTTTATGTGATACTAGCTAAGTACCCAGCGTTGTCGGGTATTTATGGATACCAAACTGATTTTTTAGACTGTTCAGAGACTGAAATATAACTACAGTAGAGTGAAAGAAATTATATCATCACCATCGTCCAAGTATAAACTCATAAAAGTTTAGTTAGTTTGCCAATACTTTTCATTTTTTCGTTAATACAATAAATTACTGGTGTATTTGTGGTATTTCTTCGAGATGTTATTGAGTTCATGACACATTATTACTGTTTCCGATAAAGAGCGGCACGTAAGCAAGAAGAAATTTCGAAAGAAAGTTACTCTCCTTCTCGCATTCGGACCGATGCAAACGAACATCCAATTATTTTTAAAACAGAAGACACATATAATTAACTTTTAGGCTTCGATGTTCCTTTATGAATTCTAAATAAGAAAACTTTTTTTTCAATGAAAATTTGTAAAATATTAGTTGACATAAACTCAAAATGTGAGTTTAAGTTATCTATTATTTTATAAATATTCATTAAAAACACAAATGAATAAAACGTGATAAACGTTTTTAATCAACCTTTGCAAACATTAATTGGAAAACTTCATAATTCAAAGTTCTTAAATAAAAAACTTCTCAGTAAAAGCTCTTTAGTTAAAACACTGGAAAGCTGAATTTTTTTAATTTATTCTCGAATTTATTTTAATTTAGTTTTTTTATTTATTTATTTAATTATTTTTTTTAAGTTTTATTTCCCGCATTTTTTGCGTGAATTAACCCCTCTCACACATTTTGGTTCTGAAGCAAAATAATTTAATAAATTACCTCATCAAACTGTTTTCATTCTAATAAAAGTTTTTTAAATGTCCGTGAGTTTTACCAAATTTTTAAATTTTTGATTGAATCTCGAGTTTTAGAAGTCCAATGTTCCGTTTAATTAAAGGTAACCAAAATGTCGACTTTTTCCCTCTCTCGCTAGTAGAAAAGCAGTTTTTTTTCTTGCCATGGTCTAATGGAATTACTACCGTTTTAAACCTTACATACACACTCACTTTTTTAATGTTGCATCTAAAAAGAGAATAACGGAAAAAAATTACGGGGTGTTTTAGCGGTTTTTATAGATCCCTTGCATATCATTTGGTTAATTTTTAAAAAGTTTCACTGTTGCATCACATTTCTTCCTTGTATATGCCTATTAAATAATATATATTTTTAATAGCTACGAAAGTTTTTTTGCTAAAATCTGTAAACCAAACTCTTTCGTTATTGTAAAATTTCTTGAACGGTTTACAGTAATGTAAAGAAAAACAGTATTGGGAGATCTGAGTCGCCAATCTTCACTAATCGGTGCGAAAAATGCGCTTGACTATTTGACTTAAAAAAAAAAAATACTTGATACGAAAAGCCACTTAAATTTAACATTGATTTGCTAAAAAATAAAAGAGCAAAGATTTTTTTTTATTTTATGCAATCGGTTGCAACCGAAAAGAGAGGTACTTAACTAAATGCTGTATACAAAGTGTTAACAGATACGAAAGTACATGCGAAATTTTAACTTTTTACCTTTTTTATGTTGTGCGAGATACATACACAAATTCATTTGAGCACAAACGCCCGGGGAACAAATGGGAGGCCAATTGAAAACAAAAAAGGAAGTGCAGTACTTGACTTCGTAGAGGCTCTACATACAAAATGTCAAACTTCTATGGAAAATCATTTTTTAGTTATTCGAGACAGATTTACGGCTACACACGCACATAAAACTAATCGATATAATGTCGAAAATAGCCAAGAATGTCACCCCCCCCTCCTTTTTTTCACTTTTTTTTCTATCCTGCTCTTTCACCCTCCTCTCGCTCCTCACAAAGTTCCGCGTACAATAAACACGTACAAACCATCAGAAAAAACTTATTAAACTTATTCAGGGATAAATTAAAACGTTGGTTGATACTTGTATGAGAAAGTTTTCGTGAATGCAATATTTCCTTTACTGTTACAATGAATGAAAAGGTTTACCGTCCTATTAATGAAGAATTTGATTTGCTTCGATTTTTTTTTTCTTTTTTTTTTATGATTCTAGTTTCCAAAATGGCTTTTACCCCAATCACCCCAGAGTTTTGAGACAGATTCTGCATTTGAGATCCATATTGCTTTACGTTTATGAGTTTTCTCGATGTAATAATAAGAACGTCTTTTTTTTTTTTTTTTTTTTTTTTGCATTAAATTTTTACTTTTATGTACGAAGTAAAGGAAGAACTCTATTCAAATTTTTTTCACAGAAAAAAAAAGAAAAGAAAAGAATAAGGAAAAAGGGGAGGGAAAAAACGAATGAAAGAAATTCAACCCAAAATTCCAATTTAATTATCCCTAAATAAAAGATAAGTTTTTTTTAGGCACACCCGTGCGTAATAATGTTTATACGAACGTATGGACAGCCGAATACTCTATTCTGATCATTTCCGAGTCCACTTTAACGGGATTTGTTGCGATGACTGTTGTACTCACGTATATATATATATATCGCACACTCAAAAAAAAAAAAAAAAAGACTGTAGGCAGTTGAAATTTTGCATGTAGGATCTGCGTAACGTCTAGCTGTAGACCTCCCGTTCTAATTGCAAACGGTGTTCCAAAAGAATTCGATTCGTTTTCTGTAGCAAATCATTGCTAATTTCACGGTTCCTCAAAAAAAAAAAAATATATATATATATATATGTGTGTAACACAAACTGAAGTAACGTCATAAATTGGCGACCATTTGGCAATACATTGTCACTTTTTATTTTATTTTTAAACCAAACTCGAGGTGCCGAATCCAGTATAAATTTGCTGGTATTCGCAGTCTTAGGCGAAATTCTCGTAGAGCAGAAGTCAAAAATAGTCGAAATTTCCTTTTATGAATCTCTGTAAAACTGTTTTTCTTACATCGGCTCCCTACATGAGGGAAAACTGCAGACTGCGATAAGACTTGAGTCACTCCGTAAGAATGCTTTTTGTGGGAAATAAAATAAATAGATACCACTCTTTCTACAAATAGTTCGTTATATAGGGTGACTTGAGAGACAATTCCTCCCCCTGGCTGTGAGAAATCAATATATTAGCATACACGTGGACATCGTTTGTGTTGTTTTTCGGTATTATACGCATTGAGTTTATACTAGGTTGGAGTGAAATATATGTATACATATACATAAATAAATAAATATTCTCAATCGCTATAGCGTTCACTGAACAGTTGCGATTGGAGAAGACTTGAGAACAAGGAGATATTTATTGAAACTAGATAACATCTTCCAATCTCGCAATAATATAAGCCTGAAAATTCGAAAAAAAAAATAGAGAATTTGGTCGTTTCTAAGTGATTTTTTTATTTTTGCCTATGTCTTCTTCCATGCTAGATGATGGAAGAGTTGTGATTAGTGAAAATTTTTTTTTTAATCTTGCAGTCGGATAATATCTTCCAGTCCCGTAACGAGCCTGAAAATAGAAAAAAAAAACCACGGGGTTTTTCTTCCTTGAGATTTTTTCACTACATTTGAAATAACGTGTGAAATATGAGTATGATACTTCTACATATGAAAAGTAGTTGAGTTTTTCACTTACACAGCAACTTTCGGTTCCCAAATCATCAAAAAGTAACGAAAAATGCTATTTATTTATTTTATTATTATTTTTTTTTTCATAATTTTCGTAAATATAAAACACAATTTTGTCAGCCATTGTGGATTCGCAGTGGCCTAAATCTTACCACTATTATAAACGCAAAAATTTGTATGTATGGATAGGTGTTACTCTTTCTCGCAAAAACTACTGATTGGAATTTAATGAAACTTAACACTAACGTAGCTTATACATAAAAATAACGCTAAGGCTATAATTTAAAGAGATATTGTGTGACTTGTCCAAAATATGTAACGATAAATGTCAAGTAAGTGGGCGAAAATTCTGCCATCTGCGAGCCATTCTGGCATGCGCGATCCTTATATCGAAATAAATACTTTTATCACTTCTGATTTTATATAATTTGCGATGAGTATTATAGTTAAATTCTTTTTTCTATAGGAGAGTAGGATTTTCCTTTTATATTTTCAATGCGGATTTAAATTTAAAACATTTTTTTTTCTAGGTGGAGAGGAATGAGCATTTCATTTAAATTGCGTTGAGTATTTCAGTTAAATTCTTTGTTCTACATGGAACAGGATTTTCCATTTGTTTTAAATATAACGTGTTTAAATGAGTTAGTTAAAAATATCAAATCACTAAATGGTTGGAGTTCGCTTCGCTCGCTAATCGGCTGGGTTACGGTATCTTGGTCGCTTCGCAAGATAGGCCATAAACAGTGGCGTTGGTGGATAATTTGACATTTTAAAGCAACTGTTAATGTAATTTAATGCTTTTTAATTGCCAAATAATTTAAATTGCAAAGGCACTTTTTTTTTCTTCCTAATGGTGCGTGCAGGAAGGGGGAATTTTCCTGTATTCAAGCGAAATTCTTTAAATTCTTAGCAGGGGTATCGCCATGCGGGTACAGCTAGTATGATTACAACTCTGGAGAAGAACTTGTTTAAGAAGCAATTGATCACTCACAACTTGTCCGGCCGATATTTTAACTATAGAAACTAGGATGCGTTAGAAAAAAATAGGCTTTCACTTTCAAAATTGATCAAAGCTGTCTGTAAAATCTACGCGATGTTAGTTCTGCACGATTGTAAGATACCCTCTCAATATTATCTTTCAACTACTTCCTCCCTCCCTAATTACTATTTTTCTTATGCAATAGTGTCTTTTCTGCAACATTTTTGGGTTAAAACACACACACACACACACACACAAAAATCCTTCCTCAGCAAAGGCTTCAAAAATATGAAAAACGTTGTGTTTGTTCACTGTTTTTAAATAAACAAATGCGTTTCCTTATTCTGAAAATAATACCTGATTTCAATAATTTTTTTTTTTTGGTAATTTAGTGTGTAATCACCAAACACATTTTTTCTGCTCGACAACAAGTCGAAAATACGAATTTCGTTTTTTTTTTTTTTTTTTTTTCGTACTCTCCTGTTAGATACGCTGAAGCTGAGCTATTCACTCTGTTTCTTAAACATGGAGTTAGTCTCAGGGTTCCAAATTTAAATCTGCAAAAGTGCTACATTTTAAAATAAAAAATGGTTTACTATATTTTGTATACGAACAAATAAGTCAATATATTATTGGAGTCTTTAAGCAGTGATTCTAAAGTTCTTTGAAGCAATTTTAAGAAACGAATGAATTGTTTCAATTTTGAAAAAAAAAAAAAAATCTTTTAGCAACGGTGCTTTTTGTACCGAGATTAGAGGTTCCATGGCGCAGACTGCCTCATTAAAACTTTTAAAGGGTGTTTCAAAGATCTTTTTCTCCTTTTTTTTGGAGAAGCTCTCATTCTGGGAATGCACTCCGTAGCAAGGCCGCCGAGAGTTTTACCTGTCCTTAAGGAAAAATACCGGTTTTGCCCCCCCCCCCCCGAACTCTTACTCAAAGATTCCCCCCTTTGATTGCGTAAAAACAAAAGCCTTATTTATTTCTTTTTCTTCATGTTTAACATTTTTGCGCAGTGTCACAGGACTGATACTAGGACGAGGGGGAGTGGGTGTCATGGGTGAAGCAGCCCCCACTTTTTCAGAAAGTATGCAAACAATTTAGTTTCGGTAATGAATAAAAGAGGAAAATTTTCGTAGCGTTAAAAGTGAAAAAAGAAAACCGCACAAAGGAAATAAAGGTTTTTTTTCTTCATTTGTACAAAATATATTTTTTCTGCAAAATTTTTAAAAAAGTTACCTTAAAATATTGCTGAGAATATATGTCTACCCGTAGAGCATATCTCTAATCCCTGATATTATCAAAAAATGTCTAAAATTATGTTTTGGAGCTTCAATTTCAAAACTTACGGAGCAGACCCCTCATACCTGCCCTGCTTTTCCATTACCACTGATCGTCTAAAAATGCATTTTTAGAAACTTAATTTCCAAACATTTTCGAGGAAGAACTCTTGAGGCCGCCATGTATCTTCGTAAATAATTCTTTCTCTGCATGTATAACACATTTTTTTAATGTCTGTTTTTATGGTTAAAATACAAACTCAGAACAAATGTGACTTTCTTTTTCTTTTTCCGAGAAGCCAAAACCCCAGGAATTTGCCCCTGCTACCCCTCTCTCTCGGCGGCGCTGCTCCGCAGCATTCGAAAGGGGTGCGCCATCGCTCGAGGAGGGGGGGGGGGCACTTCTGCTGCAAGTAATTGGGAAGTTTTTGCAATATTTATTATGCCTCCTGAAAAATCTCTAATTACATATCGCAGACCGCAATCATTCAGCTCGGATGTAATATTGATCTTTATAACAACGTGTACGTTATTGCATTAAATTACAGTTGATAATTTCTTTTATTGAACGAAATGAGCGAGTTTATTAGAGGAATAATAGTTTTTTGAATATGTGTCAATGTATTTTGACACATATCACTTTGTCAATGTATTTTTTAAATCTTGCCAATTGCAGCTTCAATAAGGACATTGAAAAAAAAAAAAAACATTCAGACATAAAAAAAAAAATCACTAAGTGACGGTGAAATTCTCCATTTTTCGAATTTTCACCCTTTGCACAATTTTAAGATATTGTCCGATTTCATCATTACTATTATTTTATTTATTTATTAATTATTATTATTATTATTATTTATTATATTTATTATTATCATTATTATTATTTATTATATTTATTATTATCATTATTATTATTTATTATATTTATTATTACTATTATTATTTATTATATTTATTATTATTATTATTATTATTTATTATATTTATTATTATTGTTATTATTATTACTATTATTATTATTTTACTCTTTAAGTCCTCATGATTCGCAACTTTTATCCCGCTACAGCGACTCAAAAGTTGAAGTTTTGCCTTTTTCCTCACCAGTCTAATGAGCCTTTTCTTGTCTCCAAATGTGTCCACCCTTTGTCAGTGGCAAGCTTCAAATAGAAGATATTTGCTTCTGAACAACACTTGTATTTGTCATTTATACTTGCGTTGCTGCTAGTTAAACAGTACAGTAGTACCAAAGACATTACATTTTGGGCAGTAAACTGCTAAAAATCTTACTCGGCATTGAATTTTGGGATTGTGGGATAAATGAAAATACTGTGTAGTAATTGCTTTGAACAGCTTCCATGCCCAAAACCTTTTTTTTTTTTTTTTCTGACTTTCTGGTGAAACAAAGAATGCTGTTGCAACCTGTGAAGGCATAAAATTGTGGCAAAAGGTAAAGCAAGTGCTTTTTCTTTTCCAACATTTAGTTTTATGTATGGCATTAACCGGAATGAATCTGCAATTCGTATTCCAAAAGAAATCCAAAACGTATCCAGACTCATAGTTAACAAACAATGTCAGCGAATGCTAAAGCAAGACATCGAAATCAATAAGAGGGTCACATATTCTACCATGTCTTGAAGATTATCCTTGCGTCTGGTTTCTCATACCTGAAGCAAGCAACATTGGAACACCAACGAGAAAAGTTTAAGCAATATACGATTTAATTCTGCCGTGTGCAGGTAAAGGGCAGTAACTGCAAATTTCTCATATTTCATTTTTTTGCGTTTTTGTCATCTGTTGTACGTTAGCTTTAGTGTACAAGCTTGCTTATTTGGTTTCCGCTGAAAAAAAGGCGCGAAAACAACGTCTAATTCCAACATTCCCCTATGGTTAACATTAAATCCGGCACACATTTCTTCAAATATCTCAAAATTCATTTCTACAGATACTGCCGTTTACCTGCACACGGCAGAATTAACGTCTGCACCTAATATTGTTGCAGTCTATGCATTTGTGACGGTAATCATAGCTGAGATTTCTGGTGGAATGAAAACATGGCGGCTCCAGGGCCGGGCACTCCGGCGACCGCCCAGTGCCCCCGGCTAATGGGGCCACGCGTCAACTCATTTTTATCGATGTATTGTAATGAGAATTAGTTCCTGCAAAAATTCACTTTTCATCACTTATGCGCTCTAAGAGGGCAACTTGATCTGGTTCAAGATTCCATTGCGTGAGGGTGCTCTTATAAGGCTCTTATAATTTGAGGCAGTGAAAATAAAGTCGTAGAATAATATCTTTGTAGAGTATGTTTTAGGTCAAAATGTCACACATGACGCTTTTGTGTGATTAGTAATTATTGCTTTGAGATGCATTAGTTGGAAGTCTTTTAAGACAGTTTCAATCTATTTTCAAGTAAGGAAAAATGTACCATTGTCACAGTATTTTTATTTATTTTTTTCTTTACGACATAAAATTTAAACGTATATCTCTTATGAAAACGTGTACCTCTAATCAAAATTGTAATTAACGTTAAAATGTATTAGTATTATTTTTACGTTTTGTTCAGTGTTTTTTTTTTTTTTTTTTTTTTTTTTTTTTTTTTTTTTTTTTTTTGCTGTTGCCAATAAGTTATGTCGATATTTCTGAGAAATATGAGATAAAATTGTTATTAACATTTAAAATTAATAATCATTACAAAAAATTATGGAACACAAAGATTAAATACTTTTTTGCTCAACTTAAGAAATCTAAAAATTGAAAATTTAATGCTTTAAAAAACATACATTTCTTTTCTTCCCTGTTTTCTAGAATCAAAAGGTATTAGCTTCTATGAGAAACTTGTATAATGTGTCAGTAGGATTTTACTAAGCAAAAATATTTGAAAATCTTAATAAGGAATTATTGCGATTGAGTTATTCAATATTCAATATTGCATTAAACAGATAACATAAATTTTATTTATGATTAATACTCAGAATTTTTTTTTCAGCTGTCGTTTTTCATCTAAAAATAATCGTTTTAAAAAAACCTAAATTTCCTTCATAGGCGCTAATGTAAAAAAAAAGTTAATTTTTCAAAGCTGCTTTCAAAAAAAAAAATTCTTTTGTACATGCTTTACGTGAAGAACTCTTTTTTTCACCAATTCTTGTTCGCAACCAATCGAACAATTAGAATAGGATTCGAGTATGATTAAAATTTTCCCTTAGACGTCAGTTAAATTTTTTTTCTCTTACAGTTTTCAAGATTGTATATAAAAAAAAAAGGTGTAATGTAAAAAGTGAAACATGAGAATGTGGTGCTTTGAATGAAATCTTTGAAACAAAATATATTTTTTGAACATTATCGTTTTTCTCAGAAGTTAGCTGAGACGGACAGGTTGACACGTTTACATTTACCTCATCTGCTGAAAATATTCATTAATTTAATCCATTCTATATTCTGTCTCTTTTTATTTTTACTGATACTTTTATAATCATTTATAAATAGTATAAATGATTATAAAAGTATTAAGCCTTCTGTATTAAACCTTCTCTCACGCCTTTTCTCTTTTTCCATACTTTTACGCGAAAGTAGGATAAACGTCCTTATTTTTTGTAGAACAATTTCTAAAAGTTCATTTTCTAATACATACTTGCTAAAACTAAAACACTACAGTGGAGCTCTGATTTTACATTTTACGTCGAACTAGCGATAAAAGACGCGACCAAGCGGGGAAGTGTCGGGAGCGGGGTTAAAAATCTAAGCATATTAATTAGAAATAGACAGTTACCCAATGAACTTGCGGAGAAAATGTTTTTTTTTCTTTTGCAATAATGTTTTTTGTTTCCAACATTAACTTCAATTATAAGCACGTTCTTTACTAACAATGTTTCGCAAATTTGATTCTTGATTTGGTTGTAAATTGGCTTCTTGATATTGAGTGTGCTTGAAAACTAAATGAATGAATTACCAACGTTTTAATGCACAACAATTTCAATTTTTGTGCATTATAACGTTGGTAGTTTATTCATTTAACATTCATTTAATTGGTTATTTGGTTGGCAATTGTAAATGAAAATTGTTTTAGAATTTGTATGCTTTGAATTGCTTGATCAGCTGTGGGGACATCCTCCCTTGTTTCTTCTTCGTTTTCATCATCTTCATCGCTATCACCAGCAGTGGGTACCTACTAAATCCGCTATTGAAGGAATTCGTGCTGTAATGGAACAATACATGCTTCTGGAAGATTTTCAAGAAGAACGTCAGCAGTTCTGTTCTTCTATTCTCGTGACGGAAGATTGCCTGCGAGAGGAGTTTCCTTCGACTGTTCAAATGTACCTGGACAGACAAATTTATTTTGAAAAAAGAAATGAAAAAAAAAAACAAAAAAAAAAAAAAAAAAAAAAACAGGTTATGTGAGTCCTTTACATGAAAAATGTTTCTAATATGTTGGTAGAAAAACGTATAAAGCGGAATTTTTGAAAAAGGGTAACGTAAAATTCGGAATATTTTAGTATTATCAGTATAGTGAGCAATTTTCACAGACCGCAGAAAATGACGTTGAAAGCGAGATAACGGATGAATCGGACATCATAAAATCGGGGCTCCACTGTATCTCTAATTACGGAAGGGTTCAATTATTTTCTCTCAGCCTTCTTTTGTTGAGCTTAAACTGTTGTTTCTTTATCCTTTTTCCCTCTGTTTTTATTTTGAACTCCGTATCTATTTACCTAATTAAAGCATCTGTTCGGTTAGATTCAATAATTAATAGGTTAAATGCTAGTGCATCCTCAACATATTGCAGCTTAAAACTATTGCTAACAAAAACACTTTAAAAAATAATAAAGGTAAACGTTTTTGGATTAATATTATGTTTATGTCTAAACCAAAACATTAGAATAAGTTTAAAATATGGTACTTCTAAAAGCATTTTAATTTTACTGTGGGCCCTGCAAAAAATGTAGCAATTTTAATTTGAGAAGAAATATGTTACAATTAATCTCTGTTAGCCTGGTCAGTAACCCAGAGACAAAAAGAAATTACCTTAGCCAATCTTTTCTCATATTTTTCCCCATTTGAGTTGAGTAATATCAATTTTTTTAAGTACCCTTCCCAGAGATCAAAAGTATGTCAAAAAGGTGAAAGGCCTCCGAAGAAAGTCAAAATTCCCCACCGGATGCAATCACCTGCCCTTTCCACATATCTGGGTTAAGAAAAGTGAGAACCCGGGCAATGGCGAAATAATTGGCTGTATATTTTTCCTCCAGTACCCAATGGCACCTCATGCTACTTGCTTATCTATAGAGCCTCGGGATATAAATACTAAAACTTGTTTTAAAAGTTTTTTTTTTTTATTTCATACATAAATTGCTTTAAAATATTTTTCAAAACATGATTCATGCTATATAAGGAATTTTTTGTGAGCATTAAAATTATTTTAACCCTCGCGTCAGAACTATAAACATCAAAGTCAAAGAAAATGGTTGTACTGCCTCGTTGATTCTGCTCATTACAGTTCTTTAAATAGATTATTTCCAAAATAATAGAATCAGTTTCTTTGATTGATAGGAGAAATAAATTCGATGTGTGTTTGCCGACGGAAGGTACATCTTGCGGGTTAACATCAGCAAGCGTATGCTTGAAAACTCAGGAATATTCAAATTAATTTCTAGTGAAATATCCTGAACTTGACCATTCTTTCTTTAGCATTTACATTTCGCTCCTATATATTTCACTACACCATACTGCAGAGTCCCCCATACGTAACACTGCACGTGGTTTAACTGGCTGCATGGGGCTTTAAGGACAACTCTGTTTTCCTTTTTTTTTTTTTTTTTGAGCAATCACGATTGCTAATTGTTTTCATTTGACCGTCCTTGATGTTGTGGTTCCTTTTTCAGCTTGGACCGGGGCCTCTGCAGCACCACCCCCCACCGTCCTCTGCATGTGCGACTCCAAGCACTGCCTCCTCCTGGTTGGCGGCGTCCATGTCCTACACACACGCACGCTCAACACACACACACGCTCTTACACACACACGCTCTTACACACACACGCTCTTACACACACACGCTCTTACACACACACGCTCTTACACACACACGCTCTTACACACACACGCTCTTACACACACACGCTCTTACACACACACGCTCTTACACACACACGCTCTTACACACACATGCTCTTACACACACACGCTCTTACACACACATGCTCTTACACACACGCGCTCATACACACAAGCCTTTACACACTTACACACACGCCTACGTGCATACACACAGGTCTACGCACACACACAAGCCTGCACACAAACACACACACACACGCCTGCATACACACACACAACTATAACCACGTAACCGCCCAGGAAGAGGGGCAGGCTTGGGGGGACAGGAGCCGTTTTTAGAAACAATAGCCCCAATGAGCAGGGTCCTGTTGCAACTCGTGATTGCGAAAAACATAATTTGAATTCAAAATTTCAGAATTCAAGTTATTATTATTATTTTTTTTTTGTCATCCAGATTGAAACTTGAAGGACTTTGTGACAGATTTAACGTGCACCAACCACTATTAACGTACTCAAAGCATTATCGACCGACAGACATCGAACCCGTGACTCTCCATCTACGAACCCAACGCCGATCGGTTCCACTCACCTATTACTCTTCAAGCAAACGTTTGTGGCTATTATGGTTCTGTTCGAATAAAGCAAATGGTGAGCCCGGTTGGTCGATTTGATGACGTCAGTGGTTAATGGGGATGAATGTCCATAGTGTGTTTTCATACACTTACCGGCAGCTCTATTTTACCGGGCCTAGTTAGTCACCAGTGCAACCCGGTTAACCGGTTGCTATTTTCAAATATACCTTATATATATTATGGAGAAAAAAAATTAATAATTGCTGCGCTTTCTCTAACAGCAAAATATTTTTATCAGTGCAAATCTTGTATAACGGGAGAAAAGGGAGGCAGTATACTATTGAAACGATTAAATAAAAAATCTTCATGAAACATTGATTTATTTTGCTACGGGCCGTTTGCGCCTGATGGCAGAAACTACACTCGATTAAATGGAAATCAATGCGCAATTCGCGAAAGGGAAGGATTGCACATTGATTTGTTTTCTGAGAGAGATACCAGCGCACGGTCCTAGAGCTGCATCGAAAAGGTTAAATTGTGTACACATTCAAATCCTTGAATAGTATGTCTAAAGTTGTGTAGCTTTCAATGAAGCATTATGTTTCGCCTAAAGTGGCTGAATAGTGTACGAAATTTCAGAGATGAAAATCCTCTGGAAAGATTTCTAGTTAAGCTCAAAGTTTAAAATTTCTAGTTCAGGAATTCAATGAAACGTTTTCTTGTTTTGAAGCCCAAAATTTCGACAACATAAGGTTTTTTCGCGCATCTGATTTAAATTGTAGTATATGCATGACTTTATTGGCTGAAGACTAAGGATAGATGGAAAGGGTAAAAGAAAAAAATATCATAAGATTAAAATTCTAAAAGTGAAGAAAAAAAAAAGTTTTTTTTATTTCTATTCGTAATTTATTTAGTTATTTTATGCTACACAAAAAAGGTAAGAAAGTTTTTTTCAAATTACACCAATGGTATATGATGTTACGTCCAGCAATGTTTTTATTCCTCAAAATTATTTTTAACTATGAATAAAAAGAGTACGAATAAATCACATGACCGTTATAAAAGTTATGATTTGTATATGAAATGGATAAAATTATGATGAGTCTTTAGCAAATATTCTGATAATTCAATTATTTAAGAAAAATGATTAAGTGATTAAATTACAGAAACTTTTTTGTTACTTTTCTTTCCTAATATTTACAGAGAAATTCTGGTTTCTTTGTTTCATTTGCCAATAAAAATATCTCCTGTGATACATTTGAAGTATTTAATTCTGATATCATCAGCAGGCCATATAATTATAAGTGCATCAAAGTTGAGAGACTAATATCTGCTTTTCTATAATTAATACTTTTGTGTTAATAGTGGTTTTAAGAAGGACTTAAACGGCATTAACATGAAATTGTAAAAAGGAATTCATTTGAAGTTGGAATTCAGCATTGGAATAAATAGTTTAATGTCCAGCAGAATTTGCATGGGCTGCATAATCCTAATGAGAGTTTGTCTATTTATAACCAGGAGTAGTGAACTATTTCCGAAAATTTTGCTTGAAGAACAATAGATTAGTTATCACTAAAAGTTGAATAAACTTTCTCAATAAATCATAGTTTATAGGAAAGTATTTTGATTGAAAGTATATTAATATTCAATAGCAAAAAAAATAAATAAAATAAAATAAAACTTTAAAAAGCTACCAAACAATTTATTACCATCCAATAACCCTTAATGACAACAACTTTTCATCTACAGTCGTTAAAAAAAACTCGAAAAACTATTAATCCTACACACCTATAAAAAGAAACGAAACTGCTCTCATTTTTTTTATCTAGCTCTCACTTTTCTATCGATAAAACCTATCCATTGAAACTTTCTCTTAACTACTATCAGATCGGAGCTGTCATCCATCAATAAGAGCGAAACACTTTCTCCTCTCCTGTAGTAGGGATTTTGCCATTGCGATGAGGGGAAAATTACGGTTTCGGTCACTCCTTCATTCCGTAGTCCCCTGAGCAGACCTCCTTCAACCTTTACAAAAAACCCGAGGGGGGCCTCTTGCCCAATACCTTAGAACTTTCTGGACTGTCTAAATTATAGTGATAACGAAAGTAGCCAAGGAAGGATGAGGCAAGTGGAAAATTTTGATTTCCCCTCCGTATCTGGGGCACGAGAAACATAAAACGCGTGGTCTTAAAGCCTGATTTATATCCAGAAAAAGACGAAACCGTTAATAATAATAACAACGGAGCAACGTCCGGAGATAATGTCCGTGATATTTTTTGCTTGATCAGGTAACCCATATGATGTCAGATCCTACTCGCGTTAAGGTTTTTTTTTTTTTTTCTATCCACCTCCAAGCTAAGGTGTACTAAACAGGAATTTCGGAAAATGATAATTCATCAATGCAGTTCAACAGTTCAACTGTACCTATGATCAAGAAAGAACACTGTTATTAAGATTGGATCTGTTATTAAGATTTTTACGGATATTATATTAAGATTGAGTTCTAACCATAATTTTGGATCAATGTATGCGTACATTATATGCATAAATGAGGTGATTGAAGTACGAATTTTATTGTGGATTCCAAAATGGCATTTTTGCGTTTCTTGAAATCTGGCTAAAAACTAAAAAAGTCAGTTGACTGAAATTCGAACATGAATTTATTGCATTAAGACTCCAAACTTAACAGCAAGATTTTCTCTTTCCCTAGGAGATACACGTTAGACTTGACTAATTTACATTATGAACACTAACACAGCCATATTTAGCTTTCTGGGGGGCGGGGGCATCACAATATTCCTTACATGCAAAAAAAAAAAAAAAATATCGTATTAGGGTAGTCAATACAGCTTAAAGCGAGGATTATGTAAGGTTTTGACCCCCAAGACCCAACGCGGACGAAGGCCATGTCAGCTCAGTTGGAAATTATGGGGCCCGATTTGGAATAGGAGTAATATAAATTTATGTTTTATGGGGAGAGGGGAGCAGGCGTTCAAACTGACAAGAGACCCGTCTTGACTTTCGGCGACCCTGCCAAGACTCCCTCCCCCCTCTACATCCCTCGGATTGCTCTCTTTCTATTGAATGAAGTTCTTTTACTGAAATCGGCACTCTGCCAATATATCATTATAGAGGTTTTTACATTATTCGGTGTAGTTTGATTTTGCTTCACTCCAGTGTTTCAGCATATTTATCTTGACATTAAATTCAAATATACGCTGATGAAAATTGTTTTAATTTGTTCTTCTCTTTTTTTCCTTTCTATTCATATATGTCTTTGCGTCTTCATGTAGGTCTAAAAAATAAAAAAGGAAAGAAAGAAAAACCTTCAAAAGTTTTAATTATTTCGGCTTGAAGCAACCATTTTTTAATTTTTTTTTTCTCTGCATCACAATTTGGAAGTAGTTTGAGATAGGACAGCACTTCAATGTATCTTGATCTTCAAGATGGACACTCCTCCCGACTCCTTTTGTTTTGAGAACAGACATAATTTCTGACAAATGATGGATACATTCTTTTAAAGGAAGTTGAGTGTGCTTGTTCCTTTAAAGAGTAGATACAAAACTTTTGCAGCCAAAGGGAAAAAGGAAAAACAGAAAGTTCTGAAAAGTGTAACTTCATTTATTTTTAACTGTTAAAGTAAAAGCTATAATTTTACATAAATTGATTTTCCAGAAAGTTTTAGAAACATTTTTGACGCAAGTAAAGTAGCTATTCTTAAACGGTTTTCAGCAATCAACTGAATTGAAATATTTTTTTTCCCTTACAGGAAAATAATTGTCTGTACAGTTAAAGTAAAGATGTGAATTCATTCCTTCTGTTTTGTTCAAAAGAAAGATTTCGTTTACGAAAGATCACCATATAGCAAGAGATCCGTCCTGTGTTCATTCCAAAGCTTTTTATTACCGCCTTACACTTGTCAAAGCGGACGCAAATTTTATCGCCATCTAAAAATCAACAAACTGTCAGAGTAAGATAACTAATTAAGTTGAAATTACTTCATTATTGGCACTGAAGCAAGAAAGTAAAGGTGAAAGAAAAGTTAAAGCCCTGATCATACATTTGTCGCAACCTCCACCTCATAAAAAAAAAGCAAAGAAAAAGTAAAATTTTGTCTAAATTTATGTTAAAAGTATCGTTTTTTTGGGTGTAGCAGACTGAAGAGAGAGGGAGACCTAATATCTTGGCAAACTGGCTGCATTTCAGCCACAGCGATCAAGAAATCGACCTTGGCATTTCTCCCGGAGTTTCATTTCAACTTTGTTGTTTCTTTATATCTTTGAGTAACAGCTTGCAAGAGGAGAGGCGTTGCAAATCAATAGCAGGGGTTCCTTATGGAGGTGCAATGTCAAATGAAAGATGCACCACAATAAAACTTGCGTTGTTTCACAACAAAGAATTTCAAAACACGTAAGAAATCGCTTCTATCGTTTTAACTTGAGATTGCTGAAAAGATATAGTGGCTTGTTAGAGCACCACCAAAATAATCAATCAAGCAAACGACGAAGATCTCTATGTTTCTGTGACAGCCCGAAGGCGATTTGAACCATTACAACTCTTGCAACACTCAGCGCCTTCTTCAGAATTCGATACAGGGACTATGATTTTATTAAGGTTACATATTTATACAGTCTAGGGTGCTTCAAAAAAAAATCGAATTGTTTTGTTCTTACCCCGCAACTTTTTTACACTGTTCATAAATTTGATGTGTGAAAAGTTTCAATTCAATCAAATAATATTTAGAGGTGGCACATAGTAATCGAGTTTAATTGAAAATTGGCACTTTGAAAAGGGGAGGAATAGTTTCTAACTCCATTACTCAAAATAAGGCTACACTCAGAAGGGTGTAATTTGAAGCATGTAACGACTCTACAAGGCTAACAAAGTCTGAATATTTCAAAAAAATATGATTGTGTTTTCCGCCTGCCACAGGGTCAATATGAGTGGCAAAAAACCCACGTTGATAGTAGCTGCTACAGTAGAAAGTATTTGTTAAAAACTGGAAGATTTTACACTTAGTCGCTCGTTTATCATACAGCAAAAGAAAACTATCTGCTCCGAACCGGTCATTAAAGTTTATAAAATATTTCCTTCATGGCTCTAGTCCCATTGATAGTGCACTAGGATGGAACACTAATAACCCATAGTATAACTGAAAAAACAAAGTTAATATTATGCATTAGTATCTGGATTGCACATTGATGAACAACTGTTGAGTACTTTTAATAACTCAGTAACACGAATTGCTTTGGCAAACACCTTTGCAGAAATGTTAGATAAATGAGCACTTGATGAGCTCGTAAGGGATACAACAAAAATAGTAACATTGCTACTAAAATTGGAATATATTTGAAATTAAAGCAAAATCTAGGAAAACTACTATTGTATTTTGAAGCTGGAGTGAGAAATGCTGAGGAGTGGACGGCCATTCAGACAGATATGAAATCAATAAAGAAATTTGCGTTACCTAACTTCTTATAAGCCATGCAAGAGAAACTTACAGGGGGAGCTTAGCTTATTTCAATTTTTCTGAATGGAATGGAGAGCTATTTTGCATTGCGTACACTTTCGTGCCTCAGGAGTTATTCATCATTCCAGGTGGGTGTCAAAGGCTCTCTATAAGGTTAGCATGTGAAGATGGGATCCTTGAAAAATCAAGAAAACTCTTCAAATTCTTGTTTTTTAGTGACTAGTGATTTTTTTTCGGAAAGCATACTTTGAAAAAGTCAAACTGATAATGAAGAGAATTTTCTTTGTAAATACTTGCGCATTTGAAATAGCCTTTCTTCACAGTCTTTTGAAGTCTCCGAGACGCTGTGCTCTTTTTCTTTCTCTATTTTGCTCATCTTAGCTGTTTTCAGACTCCTGTGTTCGACGCTTTCTCATTCGAGATATACGTAAGGAGTTTACCACATACTATACCTTACGTACTTATTTTGTATTTACACCACTAAAAAGCAAAAAATAAGTTATTTTCAAATAAAAAAAGAACCGACTTCAAAAAACAAAGACGAACTCAAAAGTATAAAATAATTGGACATACTTACATACAATTTCCTACCCAAACGTATAAATCATATTTTGCAATTCTAGTACAAAAAGCAACTAAACTAAACACTCAATTATAAAATAAACCCTGATTTTAATTATTATACGATGAATTATTTTAATACTTTACTAATTATATACGATCTCTTAATTTTTAACAACCATTTGAAGTCTTGGCCTCCTATAAATTACTGCCTAACGTAACTGACAACCCACCAAATCCCGAGTTAAACACTAATTTAACAAAACGCTAAAGTCTTTAAAACTAAACCTTCTGAGTTACGTAAAAACGGAGTTACGGGAAAAATCTCGATATTTAATCACGTCAAAGTGGTGTATTTTGAATTCTTTCAGTTAAAACAGGAAACAAATAAACAAACTGTGAGAAACAAATTGTTTCTCATAATTATTACTGACCCAGGCAACGCCAGGTATTTTTGCTAATATATTATATATTCATTCAGTATCATATAGTTTTAAATAATTCATTATCATATAGTTCATAATAATTCATTATCATATAGTTTATAATAATTCATCATCATATACAGTTAATTCTTTATCACGTATGACTATGAAGCTTTTACGAGAGCAACGAGCACGAAAACTTACTGCCCGTAAGTTAACACATTGGGGCCGTGGTAGCCTGATCGGTAGGGCATTGGACTCGGGGCCGGAGGGCCTCGGGTTCGATCCCCGCTGGTCGAAGACCCACCGTCGTCATTAAAGGGGACTGGGCGACGTTAAATATGCTCGTGGTCCCAATGTCCTCCAAGTGAAACGATACCTCTGGGGGTGCTAGTACCAGGTAGCTATTAGCTCTTGGACTAGTTCTAAATTCTCATTAACTGCTCGATCCGGTGATGGTGCTGCCATCCATCGGTATATAAAATAATGGAGGCAAGGCACTTAGTATGCAGTCCTCGACATAAATACAGTTGTAGTCAGTTGTGACTCTTGAATAGAATAGAATAGAATAGTTAACACATTAAAACCAGTATAGTCGTATGATATTTTTATGACTCAACTAGCTGTACCCGACGCGCGTTGCTACGCCAACAAAAAAATACATCATTATACTGATTTTCATGACAATCAGTTGAACGGGGCAGAAGTTGCTACTCTGCAGTGCCACCTGGTGGCGAGTGGCTTCATTGAGCATATTATGCACCTTCTCCGTGGAAAAATACATATATATAGCAATTTTCATAATAATCGGTGCAGGTATCAAGTGAAGCCGTGACTATACTCAAATTTTGTACTCACGCAGTTTGCAAGATCAATCAATCGCTAAAAATATCAAATAGAAAAAGTTTTAAACCCCCCCGTTTCATGAAAAACCATAAAACGATAAAGAAGGAATTTATTTGTTCAAACTCAAGAAAAATGGCAACAGCTAGCTTCTTATCAATGAGATCTTTCACGCGAATTAATTTCTGCAGCCGATAATTTTATTCGTATTTATCCAATGGATTGTGACTTAAATTGGAATAAAAAAGGAACTATCGATCGGATTTTTTTTGAACTGGTCTATAAACATTCTCAGTACCAAAAATAACAAACGCTGAAAGTTTCAGCCAAATCTGCCGAGTAGTTTTTGAGTTCATGGATGACATACAGACAAACATTCATTTTTATATATATAGATTAATACTTTGAATCGGAAAACACTGATCCTAGTCAGAATTAGAAAGGTTTTATAAAATAACCTTTAAATATGAGAACGCATTTTTAATAAAGAGAAGTGAAAATAAAAACAATAAAATATACCGAAAGGCGAAAAAGAGGGGCTAAAGAATTCCATTTCGGTTAAACTTCTGCTTTATATATTACTAGCGGTACCCGCACGGCTTTGCCCGTAGAAGAATATTAAAAGGTAATTTGTTTCGATTGTATATTTACAAGCAATAGATGATGATATAGATCTTGCCAATATAGCTATGTTAATTTGCTCGTCCATGTTATGGTAATTTGCTCGGCCATGTTACCATAATTTACTCGTCCATGTTACGGTAATTTACTCGATAAAATGTTCTTAAAATTTGAACAGAAAAAGAACAAAATCGAACTTTTGGAAAATCGCTTCGAGGTGCTCACCTCTATGCTACGAAATAATTTTGTGCCAAATTTCATGAACATCGGCCGAACGGTCTAGGCGCTATATGCGTAACAGACATCCAGAGATCCAGACATACAGACTTTCAGCTTTATTATTAGTGAAGATAAGAAAATGCAATCTATGCACTTATATTACTATTTTATATAAAAAATGCTTACACATACAAGAAAATATGTTTTATTTCCAACACACTACCTATTGTTTCAATGCAAGGATAAATACATTCTCTTAAAACACTCATAGAGAGTTGGAAGCTCCAGAACACTTTCGATTTCTCAAAGTTAATGGGGAAATAAAATTTTATATTTCCAGTTTAAGATATCAAGGCGATATTTAAAAACATTTTTGCAAATGTAAGGGCAGGGTAAAGAATAATGTTCTAAAAGTTATATTATAAAAAGAATAAGTAATAATTATGAGTTTGAATGCATTGCTGAAATTTCTTTAAAAAGTCTAGCATTATGACCTGAAATTTCTTGTGATATACTATTTTGTTCTTCTACTAGTTTTCTGTTCGCGAAAATATGGGATTTTTTAAAGAAAAATACACGTTCTATTTTGAAGAATAGTTAATATAATGACTTGAGTCGGGACTGTAGCAGCTGATTGCATCCTTGTATAAATTATATTTTTTAAATGTGTCAGCGCTTAAAAGATGTCGCAGTATTTATTCTCAAATGAAAACGAAGTTTAAATGAAAAAGGTCTGTAAACAACAATCGTGTAAGCATAATTATATAACTGGTTCATTTCACGTCAAATCTCCTAATGCCATGTGCCGTCATGTCTCAGATTTTGTCCACTATTTTTCTACGAACAGATACCTATGAGAAAAGCCCAAATTTTTTGTTTTAGATTTTTTGAATGATAACTACGCTATGGAGATTTTTTTCAAAAATTCGATTTTTGATCATTTTTCGGAGTCACCGTTTTGGCATGAATTCAGAAAATCTCTCTAATTTCTTTATTTTTCTACCAATTAAGCTGAATTTAGTATCAATTTCAAGCTAATATTTTTCTCTTTCAGTGTGAACGACAGAGAGTATTATATGAACAGTTGGGTGTTTCCACTCTTTATCTAAAGTCAGTTTTTATGTTTTTTTCAATTGGGAGATTAAATAAGTCATATCTCCGGAGTACCTACTACGATCTGCATCTTTTTTTTTTTTTTTTTTTTTTTTTTTTTTTTTGTAGCATATTTAAATCATTTTCTTGCTATGTAAAAAAAGGTAGAAGGGTGTTTTTTGTTATTTTAAAATAAAAATACTAAATTTTGTTTTGCAGAAAATACAAGTTTTCTATTACTTTAAATCCCTTTTAAGCTTAAAAAAGGCGAAAAACTTCGGAACAATTAATACTGGACTCTAAAAGGATTTGTATCAATAGTTAATCGATAAAAAGTTGTTTACATTTGAAAAGAATTGTGCAAAAACCTCCGTTTCAGACTCCACAAAAATTAATGAATGAATGAATAAAAAAACACTTTTGATTGAAAGTGTACTAAATATTAAGAATAATAATTTGAAGAATAGTATAAAAAATATTTCTAATGGCATTATTTAGCTTTTTTTTATTGACAATAAAAGATGGGGGGAAAAAGAGTAATTGCTATCGAAAAGTTTTCAAAATCTAAATTTGTTTGGATTACGTAACACCTGACAATGATCTTCCGCTCTTACAATACTCATGCAGTACGCATCATTCTTCTTTCGCTTTGAAAATTAATCGACACATAGCTTTCGTCAATTATAAAATGTGAAATGAAAGGCATGCTTATGCGGACGGCATTTTAAAAAAAAATTACTATTTCCTTTTTGTATCAGAAGATGAAAAAAATCAGAATTTCTATCAATAAGTTTCAAAGAGGTTTTAAAATATACTTCAATCAGCAAACATAATCTTCTTCAGAGAAATCTAGAGATGTGGAATACTTACTGTAAGTGTGGAAGTTCATTGTCAGGTGTAACGTAATTCAAACAAGATTACGCTAAGAAAAGTTTTCAATAGTAATTTTTTTTCCATCCTTTAATGTCAAAAAAAAATAAAAGCTAAATAATGCAATTAGAGATATTGTTCAGACTATTCTTCAAATTATTATTCTTAATATTTAATACACTTTCAATTAAAAATGTTTTTTTTTAAATTTATTTATTTATTTATTTTTGCGAAGTCTGAAACGGAGGTTTTTGCACAATTATTTTCAAAAGTAAACAACTTTTTAGCGATTAACTATTAATACAAATCCTTTGAGAGTTCACTATTAATTGTTCTGAAAAGTTTTTGGCATTTTTTAAGCTTAAAAGGGATTTAAAGTAATAGAAAACTTGTATTTTCTACAAAACAAACTTTATTTTTTTATTTCAAAACAACAAAAAACACCCATCTACTTTTTTCTACATAGCAAGAAAATGATTTTAATAAGCTGAAAAAAATGATGCAGATCGTACTAGATACTCCGGAGATATAACTTATTTAATCTCCAATTGAAAAAACATAAAAACTGACTTTAGATAGAGTGGAAACACCCAACTGTTCATAGAATACTTTCTGTCATTCACAATGAAAAAGAAAAATATTAGCTAGAAATTGATACCAAATTCAGCTTGATTGGTTGAAAAATAAAGAAATTAGAGAGATTTTTTGAATTCATGCCAAAACGGTGACTCCAAAAAATGATCAAAAATGGAATTTTTGAAAAAATTCTCCAAAGCGTAATTTTTATTCAAAAAATCTAAAAAAATTAATTTGGGATTTTTTCATAGATATCTATTTGTAAAAAAATAATGGAAAAAATCGGAAACATGACGGCACGGCCGACTATTTAATTTAGGCGATTTGACGTGGAATGATCCAACTGTT
This sequence comes from Uloborus diversus, assembly GCF_026930045.1. Classification (NCBI taxonomy): domain Eukaryota; kingdom Metazoa; phylum Arthropoda; class Arachnida; order Araneae; family Uloboridae; genus Uloborus; species Uloborus diversus. The sequence continues at coordinate 240,747,445 of NC_072731.1, read as the reverse complement.
ATTTTTATAAGCTTTCCGCACTTTAAAACTCATTTCCTAAAACTTGATTTTACTTTCATTGTTGAATTTAATTAATTTCATGCGCACAAACTAGGGGGAAAAAGGAGGGTGGTGCTTTTAAACAGATACTCAAAAAAATTTTAAAAAAAAGAAAAGAAAATTAATTTACCAACGAAATGTCTATTTCAGAGAATTCAAAAAGGGTCTAATAATAAATAAGGGAAAGAGACCGCAAACCTGATAATTTTGAAAGCGAATAAAATTTTACTCCCATTTCTAAAATAGAATAAGGAAAAGGACATGCGTTTCTGAGTGTCAGTTATTGCATTTTTTTCTTTTTAACCGTAGTTAACTAGTGTTTTCATTCTCGTTTTCAAACAACTCTATCTCGATTCTCACTGGCAAATGACCTTTTGCATAACCTTTTACGCAAAACTAACAGCCTACTTGAGACAACTGTGGTTATGATTTGATACATAATGAGACAATAATTCACATTTAATTCAACTATTATTTTAATTTCCGCAAAAATTTTCCAAAATAAGAAAAACTTTACATTTTTTGAAATAAACTCAATACACATTCATATTTAAGACATTTTTTCCTATTATTACAACTGCAATTTTTGTCTTTCAAAGGAAGTTACTGCCTGATTTTGTTTGGAAAAAACCACCTGAGATTTTGTGCATGCTTCAGAATCAGGTTTACCGAAACAGAGTTGAGAGGAAAGTTCAAGATGCAGGAATTCATTTTTTATGTGGATGAATTAATAACCTAAGATCTAAATTGAAAATAGAATAGATCATAGATCAGTATCGGAAAAGTAGCAAATGCCCTCCTAAGTGTCGCTGCATAGTATTTCATTGTCTGTAGTTTCGTTTTAACTACGGACGAAAAGTGAGGCGCTCCCCTCCTTCAAATAGCGAAGTAACGTCCCCTCAAAAGTTTCGGATCATGCCTCCTTCGAATGATACTCTGCAAAAAGAAAGACGAGACTCCCTAAAACAGCGACCAGTCGATCGCAATCGACCAGTCGACCTCTAACCCGTTTTCAGTCGATCACGGCAACACTCAAGATTTTGTTTTTTGTTAGAGTATTATTTATAAACTTCATTCCTGGAAAAAAAAATAGCCATCTACTGGAGTTTAGGGTTAATCCACCGGAGTTTAGGGTTAATCCACTGGAGTAAGGGGCACCACAAGGAGCACCAACGAGATTATAATGGTCACTCCCCCCTCCTAGAAGAACCAAGAACAGCTTGAAACTGTATTCTGGGAATCTGAACTATCAAAAAATTACCAGAAGATTTCCCATATCCCTGTTTATACAATTTCAACTACCAAAATATCGCAAAACAAGTAATTGCTTCGTTCAAATGTAGAAGCAATTTTCACTCGTCATATCTTGCCGAGCGATTTTCTAGTCTTTACATAAATGACGACAGAGTGGTGTGGTGGTTAAAACGTTGGCCTCTCACACCCCAAGGCGCAGGATCAAACCTGGCTCCAGTCGGTGGATTTTCAAGATGAAGAAAATCGACAGCCTCCATGTCGTATGATTATGCATAATGTAAAAGATCCCTCTAGTACTCATTTGGCATAGAGTATCTCTTAGCAAAATTAAATTCCCAGTGTATTTTCGCATCGAATAGAGCCCAGGTGCCTCCATCTAGTGGGGAAACTGGACATCAAAATTATCGTGGCAATGTCATCCCACCGACAGTGGTGCGACGTGAAAGAGAGAGAATGTCGGGGGATCGCACCAGGTCTGCAAAAGGCTATGCCTCTACCGCAGTCTCATTAGAAAGAAAAAAAAAATGTTTGTATCAAGAAAACACTAAATGCAAATTCGTAAGTCCAGGGAAAACTCGGAAACTACCGGACCGATTATTTGTGTAGGAAGAGCGGACAACAAGAGCGGATTCAGGGAACGAGATTATAGAGGTCACGCCCCCCCCCCCCTCCTAGCAGAACCAAGAACAGACTGAAAATGCTTTCTGGGAAACTGAACTATCAATAAATTACCAGAAGATCCCCCAAATGCCCTATTTATATCCGATTATTACATTTATGAACTACCTTCCAGATTTGTATTCTCATGTATTAATAATGACACATTCCAAAACCAAAATGAGGATCCACTCTTGCGGTAAGATTTTGGTGCTGTTAAAGGTGGGGGAGTGCTCTTTAGTTAATAGAATATTTATTTCGCTTCGAACTCTTAATGATATAATGAGCGTGCTGTGATCTTATCAACAAGTGCATCAACTTTTTTAACAAAAGAAAATAACTGAAACATCATGTTTTCAACGTTTTAATATTTTTCGGGTGTCAGCTCATTTCGCCCAAGTTGTCAAAAAATTTGATTTGCTGGACTTAAAGCTTAAGACTTTTTTTTTTTTTTTTTACATTTAAGTATGAATGAGTTAATTGTGCAAGTAATACGAAAAAAATCAAGGTGAAAGGGAAAATGTGGACTGAATTTCACAATCTTTGAAACGTTGGGAAAGCTGGAGAAAAGAACAAAACCACGAAAAATTCCGCTGGAAATGCCAAGCGTTCTTCTTCGTGGATGACACATCTCTGTTTTTTCGACAAGGGGTTTGTTCACATATTACATTTTCAATGCTCTCTTACGTGACACGCATTACTTCTTTTTGAAATTGCATGATGTACTCGATGTTTTTAGATACAGTATTTTCGGTTATCTGAAAAACACGATACAGCAGAGGATTGGATAACTTTAAATGTCGGGTAGATTTAGAGTTGTTAAGAAAAAAGATTTAAAAGTAGAAGTAATGCAATTTTACTGAATGAAAATCCAAAACTCATGTCTTAAGACTGAAGTATTGAGAACGTTAAATTAAAAAAAGAAAAAAAAAACAAATATTAATTTGAATTTTTGGCATCTTGAATTCAAATTATGTTTTTCGCAATCACGAGCGTGTGTGTGTATGAATGCGCGTGTGTGTTTGTGTAGGCGCATGTGTGTGGGTGCGTGTGTGTGTATGTATGCATGTGTGTGCGTGCTGTGTATGCAGTGCTGTGTGTCTACGCGCGAGTGTGTGTAGGCGTTCGTGTGTGTGTGTGTGTATGTAGGCATATGTGTTTGTGTCTGTGTACAGGCATGAGTGTGTGTTTGTGTCTGTGTGCAGGCATGAGTGTGTGTATGTGTATGTGTGTGTGTGTTTAGGAGTGTGTGTTTGTGTCTGTGTGCAGGCTTGAGTGTGTGTAAGTGTGTGTAGGTGTGTGAGTGTATGCGTGTGTGTGTAGGACATGGATGCAACCTGGAGACGGCTTTCGCTATAGGAGCAGCATCGTGAGGAACTGGTCGACGGTGATGCTGAAGAGGGTGCTAGCGGGAAAATAAAATGATAGCACATCAAAACAGTCAAATGAAAGCAATAAGCAATCGTGATTGCTCAAAAAACAAAAAAACAAAAAACAACGAGAATAGTATGAAATTATAAATAAAATTTAAATTTTTTCTCAACCCTTAAGCGGAAAATCCCGTTTCACACATCATACCATATGTGTTTTTATAAATGGTAACACCACCTTCCTTAACAGCTCAAGATTCATCTGATAAACTGTGCTAGAATTCGCATTAATTTAAAGTTATGATGCTTGGATAAATAAAATGATGTTCCATAAAAGTCGTATATGCTTGTCCTGACATAATCGAAGGTCATACAATGAGATAAATGTTTTTGTTTGCTTTTTTTATCCAAATTTCCTCTTAATATTTCCTCCGCATTTCATCCGAAAAATACTGAATTAAAACTTCATTCAAACTTTGTTTATGTCGCGTTTATCAGTGACTAATTTAAGTTTTAAAAAGTTTGGTTACTTAAAACAATTGTAGCTTTGACGAACCTTTGTGTAGTTTCTGTGGAACTCTAAACTTCTGCGGAACACAGTTTGAAAACGCTGCACTAGAGTATGACCAGTGACAAAATTGTGCCATATCGCCTACCCATACTTTCTACTTTCTTGTACGAAATTAATGAAATGCGGAATATATATATATCTATATATATATATATATATATATATATATATATATATATATATATATATATATATATATATATATATATATATATAAAATTCTCCCAAATTTGAACCTAAATTTCTTTTTATTTGTAATGAAGTCAACTTTAGCTTATTTTCCCACCATGTTCGTATTTACGTTTGTATCCATGAACAAATGAGCAACCAAAATATCTAGTTTGACCATTCTCACGTCTATTTTGGTACGTCTGTCCGAACTTTTTTTCGAATATTTGAGTCTTTATCTCGCATAACTGGAAAACAGTTAGTCGCAGATGGTTGAAATTTCGTATGTGTGACATGTACCGCGTCTAGTCCTGTATGTTCTTTCATGCTCCAAAAGGGTTCTTTAGTGGCAAATCAATATTCGTTTCGAGTTATTTTTCGCACCAGGATATTTTTACCAAACCCATCACTCAGTCCCTTTCCTTAGCAAAGTAACTATTTTGTACCGTGGCGAGTGTTGGCTACGCATACTTCCCAATACTTTTTTATTACCATGCGTAGTTAATACGACTTCATTATCATGAAAGTTTTCAGATTTCAACCGAAATAGTTTTTAAGTAACTCAGAACGTATGCTGCTGTTACTTCCTATCCATCATGATCCTAAAAAATCCAGTCCAGTTAAGTAAATAATCTTCAAAATATCGAGCACCAAAGTATTTAAATACAGTGGACTCCCTCCATCTGAACACTCCCTAATGTGAACACCCTGATATTCTGAACACATTTTGATGGTCCGGGCGAAACTCCATAGACTGAACATAGGCTGACATCTCTGTACTCTGAATACCTTATAATATGAACACCCCAGTATTATGAACGATATTTTAACCCCATTCAATTATTACCCCTCTTTATGCTGAACATGCTCACAATCGGTAATTGGAAATTCCTATGAATCAAATTGGAAAGCCTGAAATACATTCACAATTTTGTCACGATGATTGAAGAGCATTAAGGGGAAGATGGAGAGAAGAAAAATAAAAATTATTTTCCTGGATATTATACTGCCTCACCTAAAATCATTCGGCTGAACAATATGAGACTGAAGTTTCTGCCATTGAACTATATTTTAAGAATTCAACCATTGTATCAAGTAATATTCAAGACTTTTAAGTACGATTACGTTCAAGTGAAATGCGGCTGAGAATCACCTGGAAACATTTTCACTTGGATGATAACACGCACCTTGTATGAGAATACACAATGCAAAAACAGATTAAAAATTGCTCCTTTTTTATGCAGGTATTGTACCGATAGTCGTATTGGAATGTTTTATTGTTCAATGCGACGTACACTTTTTTAAATTAAAAAATAAAGAGAGAATGCACGAGTTTAGATTATACTGAGTTGAATTAGACATTGCATTAGCCGCCAATCCAGAATTCAGCACTTCTATCTCAGGCAAAGTACTGAACATAGTCCATTAACGCAGTAGAATACATATATATGCATTCTCTAGTCTGAACACTTTTGTTTGGTCCCATGAGGGTTCAGAATAGAGAGAGAGTCCACTGTAAATCAAATATAAACTCGTATCTAGTGTCATACAAGACAGAATGTGATCCGATGAGTTTTTAACTAATTTGCATGTGTAAAAAATGGGGAAAACCTTACTACGATGTGTGACAGTCAGCCATTTCACATGAACACTAATAAATCTGAAGATATTAGTCTGTTTTTAGTCTGTCACCTTTGCCTTCGTAAAAATCTAGCAACGACTTCAGAGTTTTGCCTTTCTAACTATCGTGAAAATAAGAGAGCGATATTGTTTTTTTTCTTTTCTTTTCTTTTTTTTTTCTTTTTCTTTTTTTTTTTTTTTTTTTTTTGAGCAATTACGATTGCTTACTGTTCTCATTTGACCGTCCTTGGCGTTGTGGTTCCGTTTTCAGCTTGGACCAGGGGCGTCTGCAGCACCACCGCCCACCGTCCTCTGCAGGCATCGCGGCTACTCCGGTCCTGAGCTATCCGCTTCTCCTGGTTGGAGGCGTCCATGTCCTACACACACGCACGCTCACACCCTCACACACACACATACACACGACTTTACACACATATACTCACACACGCCTACGTGCATACACACAGGTCTACGCACACACACAACTATGCACACGTAACTGCCCAGGAGGAGAGGCACAGGCTTGGAAGGATAGGAGTCGTTTCTAGAAACAATAATGGACAGGAGCCGTTTCTAGAAACAATGACTCCAATGAGTAGGGTCCTGTCGCAGTTCGTGATTGCGAAAAACATAATTTGAATTCAAAATTTCAGAACTCAAATTAATTTTCTTTTTTTTTTTTTTTGTAAAACTTAATGCATAACTGTTGATGCTTCTCTACCCCCTCGTTTCGCGAGCTTCCTCTTTCACCTCGCGCATTTTCGCCCTTATTTTTTCTTTCTTTTTTTTCGGTATTAAAATGCCATGGACGAGAAGTGTATTTTTTTTTAATCTTAATTACTCGTGTTGTTTTATTTCAGAAAAAAAAAGTTTATCCTTCTAAAATAGAATGGTACAGTCGCATGCAGCAACGAAATAAAGAAATTTTTTTTTTAATGCTACAAGAGTGCAAAATACTCCCTCTCCCCTCTTTTTTATTGTAGTTTCACAAATTTTCTTCGGTATTGTTTCTTGAATATTTTAAATAAACTTGGATTTAAATTAAAATAGAGAATAATTTTAGAGTTTTGGATCAGAAGACTGAAACCTGTACTTATTCATTTAGACACTCGTAAACTAAGGCAATATAAAAATAAACTCGACAGTAAAAAACATGATTGAATTTGATACACTGCATCAAACAAAGTAGATCAAAAACCGATAACACTTATTCACTTTCTTTCGCTAATCTAATAGAGGCGTAAATTTGCCGAAATCTCTTCACCTTCCCAACAATATTCGGAACCTAAACATAACAATGACGATCCAATCTGGACGAACATCGGCGACGGGCTAACCATTGTTCCTCTGCAACGCCCACGAGTGAAAAATTAGAAAGAGATTCGAATCATCCTCAGAATAGATCTCGATGTTCCACAATTCCACGCTTCACCCTCGTGCAGACCGCTCTAACCACCATGCTCACGTAACCCCTGAAGGAAGAAAAGAAAAGAAAAACTGGCCAAAAGAAAGCGAAAGAAGATTTAAGTGACAGTGGCCTAGATGAGACTGGGGGCAGCTATAAAAGAGTGGATCGGAAACGGGATCGTGGTCACTCTCACTATTAAAGGAAGTCATTGAGCAGACGATTCGGTTTTGAAGAGAAATTAATTTTAGACTGATCATCTCCTGGATTACATCATAAAAGACTTGTTTCCATTCCCACTTAGCACAGTAAGTTCAAATTTTATGAAAAATTACCATTGTTAGAAATTAACATTTTGAAAGGGAGATTCGCTGAAGTATTTCAAAAAATGCAAATGCAAATTTGGAACAAATATTCTTCTGCTAAATTTTTGGTGACTCGCATAGTTAACTTAAAATCTTTGAAAATAACGCTTAAAGATATTTTTTTTTTTTAACTTTTTGCTGGAACTAAGCAAAAGTTTGCATCTGGGTACATTCCCCCCCCTAAAACACAATTACGGTCACGTCTTTTGAAATAATTTCATAGAAACTATGACCAGTAAATTAAATGACAGGGAGCTGGGAAATGTGTGCTTACTTGTTTCAAAGCTGATTTGATCTCTTAAAATAATTTTTCAGAAATTACAATTCGATGCATGTGTCAAAGTATTTTAAATGTGACTTGGTAAGTTTTCTGAAATTCATTTTCAGCTGTACCTTTTTTTTTTTAATGAATATTATTCTTCCCCTCCCCAGATAAGCACCATACAAAAACAATTTTTTCAAACAAATTGCCAAAATCATTGGACAAAAAACAACTTTTTTCTGACATTTAGTTGAAACCGTGGTATTCATTTATTTTCTACTTTTGACAGTTAACTTTCAAACTCTTCAACATGAAATTTTGCTTTATCTCGTGGACCAATAAAAGCATATTCTTTCATCTTTGCATCACATGGATATATGAATTTATTACTGAGATGCAAGTAAGACACTCTTTTTCTTCAGAGCTTTTTCAAATATGTTCATAGTGCAATAGTGGAGGAAAGACTTTGGATTCACAAGTAGTTCTTGGCATATGTTTTGGGCAAAAAGAATGAAGTTTTTATTTGGAGGCCTCTGTTTGGAGAAAGCTACAAATTTATCAAAAAATACTTAAAATGTGGTTATTTGGAAAAATAGCGCGTGTTAAACATCAATTAGTTTCAGCCGAAAAATAAACACGAAATATCTGTTTTCATCCACGAGTTCAGGTAAAAAGGATATTTTTCAAGTTGCACAATGTAATTCGACCACTGGTGGCAAAACGTGGAATACTATTCAATAGTAAGAATAAAATATGTGTGTATTAAAAAATACATAAGAAAAAAGATCAAAAAAGTTACAAGACTACCTATAGTTGGGGGGAAACCTAAGCCGCCATCGTCGTAATGATGTGGTTATTCTCAGCGCAGCCTTCACAATGCTGAATCAGCCATTTTCAGATAATAGAAGATCATAAAATGTTTCTAACATCCAGCACACAAGTCTTATTGCTTTAAGTGTTACTTGTTGAATATAATTCATAATCAGATTTTTTGGAAACTTGGGTATCAATAGATCAAGATTTTAATGTTATCGTATGTAGACCTCTTGATTTGCAAACTTTAAGCAAAGCCTTCGTCTTTCGACGGCTTGAGTAACGGCAGGGGGATAATTTTACATCCAAGTCTGGTGTAGTACCTGTTTTAACAAATTATTTACTGTCTTTGTTAGTAACTTTTCGAAGAAAAATGGAGAAGATAACTTGTGCTCCAAGCAATAATCTCTGTGTAATCAGTGGCTTCGAAATTTAGGGATAGAATGACAAAATTTCTCATGTTTTTACATTTAAAAACATATTATCTAAATTTTAAAACCTTATAAAAAGAACTCTAATTTGTATATGTGCCTCTTTTCATTAAAAACCTGGGCTGTTAGAGTTAATACCTCTGTTAGAGTTTCTTTCAATATCAGGTTAAACAACTTGTTTCAGGCTCTTAAGCAAATATTCACAGGTTTGAATTGTTTTGTAAAGATGAATGGGGACCGTTTGTGAAGTTTTTACACATCTTTATTTCAACCAGGTGGCATGTAACATCTCAAGATAAAAGTAACAATGTCTTTCAACGCATCTGATGGGATCGTTACATTTACGTGAAGTCTGAGAACTCTATGTGCACAAGTGAGCCATTTAGAATGCGAGAGTGGGCCGGGGTCTGAGATTTGACTAATCATTAGGACAATTGCAACTCTTTATTGCTTGAGTCATATCCAAATGATACCTTTGATCCTTACTCAAGCATTTTATGTTTACTTCTATAGTTGTACAGTAAATTACTTGAAAATATTACCGGCAGTTTTTCCCAACCTCTGAGACATTATCCTATTGGTCCAGAAAAAAAACTTGGACGGTTGTTTTACCATTCAAATGCCGAAAATGTGACGATGCAATGGTCGTCTGTCATAAATTTCAAATAGACGAATTGCGTCTCTTTTTCACCTGGTATAAACTTTAGTACCATTATATCCTATGATGTCTAAGTTCTCTAGTGAATTTCGTTGTTCATTTAGATATGAAACAATGATATTCACTATGTCTTTGGCTGATCCGGAGTATGGAGACATGTGGCTTCGCTTAAAGTTGGCAGATTTAAATCAAGAGATGCCCACATAAGAACAACATTTAAATCCTGATCAATTATGCCCGAGTTTTCCAAAAAAAGAAGATTAATTAGATTCAACAAGTCACACTTAAAACAATGAGACTTGCGTACTGGATTTCAGAAATTTCGCTAAGTATTATATAATCTTTTATTATCTGGAAATGGCTCATTGTTGTAAAGAATGGGAATTCTGCCTAATTAGAAGATACGTTCAAAATCGAAGGAAAGAAAATGTTTATGTGTAATCTAGTACTTTTTAAAAGTCTCTTCCTTGTAATGTCGGAATAAAAAATTGTAAAATGAGAACAATTTTTTAAAAGAAAATCATACTGAAAAGATGAAATTTTCAGTTTCTTCGATTTTTCAAGCTTGTTCTTGAATTAGGAGGTGCTATTCAATTTCAATATTTCTTTTTGATTTCTCAAGGCTTCACTAATTGCAGCTTTTCCGTCTTAGAGCATTAAAAAATAATATTAAAACAAATTTTTTGAAAAATCCGTAAGAAAACATAAAATTTTCCATTCTTCCGATTTCTTTAGTTCGTTGCACGATCGGAAGATATTATCCGATTTCAATATTTTTTTTTTTTTAAAGTCTTCTCCAATCGTAACTTTTCCGCTCTATAGCAACTCGCAAAAGAAAATCTCGTTTTTTCCGTTAAACCCTAATATACACCCTTTACCACCCCCCTTCCCCTTCAAAAAAAATTTTTGAAATCACGGGCCTGGGTAGAGGCAATGCAGAAAAGTATCACAATGAAATTTGCTAATTTCTTAGAGATTTTATTAGCACCACTAAAACTATAAAAAAAACTGCAGGCTTTCAATGACGTATATGCTGGTCAAAATAAGAACCACACTGTAGCAGACCTTTTCTAGAAATAACAGTGAAGAAATTTAATAAGATTGCTCATGACTTTCCTCTGAGAGGGCTTTTTTTTTTTTTTTTTTTTTTTTTTTTTTTTGTCCTTTGTGTTTGGGATTTTGGAACAGTTAAACGAATGTTAAACAGATACGACCCAGATTATTACCACGTGAAATTTAACCTCTAATGAATGAAATTCTGAAATTACATCGAGATTCACCGTAAAATCTATTGAAACCAATGAAATATGTAACTGCCAAAAAAGATGCCATTCATTTTTTAAGAGGACTTATCTCTCAAATTGAGATTTTCGAAAAATGATTCAACGGGATGATGTTTAAATATTCGATGGAACACCAAATGAGCGGTTTCAGACAAGCTATTTTATAGAAGGTTTTCAAGAGCATACTGCAAAGTAACGTTTGTCAGCTGAACTACCTTTGCCAATTTTGAGTACAAAGGGAAAGTTCTCATAATGTAGGAAGAAATAACCGATGTCAAAACAAATTCAGAGCAATTTTGATCGTCATGATTTTAATATGTATCAAACTTGGTCCACGAATTTCGACAACAGAAAGATAGAAAAAGAAGATTTTCATGGAGGATGTATTTGAGAAATATGAATAGGTTCATAATATGAAACGTTTGCTTTGTTCTCAGTTTATTAATTTTTAATTTTTATAATTTCTTTACACCAGACTTTATTATTCCACAGTTCACAAAAACAAGTTGTTCCAAACAAACAATTAGATTGAATCTGGTATCATTTTTAAGTAGCCTAAATGGTATGATTTCTATGATTAGTTAGCCACTTTAAATTCTACAGTCAACAAACTAGATAAACCTTATTTTGTTGTTATGAGAGTTAATTTGAATTTTTTAATGTCCACTCTGTTACAGGAGGTGGTCAAAATATTTAAAAACAATTCATAAATTACTTATATATAAACCATTGATACTTTATTATACACAAATAAATGGAGAATCAATTTAAAAAAAACGCATGATTAGTTGATATAAATTGTTGAGATTGATGAACAGAACTCTAAAGTGTCAACCATTATTTATACTGTATTCGTGAAAATGACTCATTTGTTTGGTAATAAATTGTTTATTTGTGTTTTGTGAATTCGTTGTAAATTTTATACGAACAAACATCTTTTTTTTCGACTAAGAATGTTCTGAATTACTAAAATACATTTCATTTTGTTTTTCAGAACGGTGCATCATGGGTGCACTAAGTATTCCACTAAAACTTTTGCTGCTTGGTAAGTACTGCAAAATGCATTTACTAAAACAAAATTGATTTAAGTGACCAAATTTATTCTAGAATTATTACTTTTCAAAATTTGCAACTTGCATTTTATTACTTACTAACGGTACCCGTACGGCTTTGCCCGTTGTAGAAATTAAAAAGTCATTTGGTTCGCCTTTATATTTACAAATAATAGATGATGAATTTCTCGCCAATTTGCTATGTTCAACTGTTCGAACACGTTATGATAATTTGCTCGTACACGTTATGATAATTTACTCGACCACATATGATAATTTTCTCGTCCGTGCTATGATAATTTGCTCGATGAAATGATCTTAAAATTGGAATAGAAAAAGAACAAAATCAAATTTTCGAAAAATCGCTTCGAGGTGCTCACCCCTATGCTAAGAACTAATTTCGGGCCAAATATTATGAAAATCGGCAGAATGGTCTAGGCGCTATGCGTGTAACAGACATACAGAGATCCAGATATCCAGACAAAAACTTTCAGCTTTATTTTTAGTAAAGATTAAAGGAAAATAAATATTTATTAATGTAATTTTTACTGTCTTCTTTTAAGCGATCAAGATTGTTCATTGGTTTTAGTTTATCGTAGCTTGACATGTCACAATCTGTTGTCTTAGTGACTGGTAGATAACGAGTCACGTAATCCATTGCTTTGCGAGTGGTTTTTTTTTCCCTCCCTTCAGAGCGTGAAAACACTCCTTGATATTTTTTAGACAGATGAATGAAATTCATCTTGAAAGAGTGAAACATACGAAAACAGTAAAGACATTATATTTGTCACTTCCATTAAAAAAAAACTTATCTTCTGAGGATGAAATGAAAAATGGCAAAAAAAAAAAAAGAGAAAGAAGAAAATGTGTGCACCTATACTTCATTCATTTAGAAGGTTTGACATTGTGAATTTTCAAAAAAATGAAAAAAAAAATGTTTGATTATGTAGTATTTTAATTCTTATTTAAATACACATTGTGAAAATACACTAGATTAGCTTTTTGAGATGCATTACTTACTTTTATTGCGTGGAATACGCTTGTAGGAGCATTAAAATATATCTGCCGGGCTGCAACCCTTAATTTAAATATTTTTTAATTTAAAATTTAAAGATGTCAGAAACAAATTCAACTTATTCACTATAATTTATTCATTGTATTTCTTCAGTGCTACACGCGATACAGGCGGTCACATGCCGGTTCTTTAACCCTTTGAAAGGCACCTCATTAAATTTTTAGACATCTTTATGAAAACACACTATGAGTGGGTTTATTTGATCATCTAGACAAAGAATTGTCAGTCAAATTTTTTTTTTTTTTTGTGAATTTCTTTCACGGGGGTGGTGCCCCCATTTGTTCACACCCCCCAACTAAAATTGGGAAAATGTGTTTATGCATGTAAAATTGATTTTGAATCTTTAAGAACTGTATGATTGAATACCTCAAGGAAAATGAAGAAAAATGGTTGACTATTTTAGCGCTACTTAAAAATTAAAATTTGAAATTTTTTTCCAATTTTGAGCTTATGACTCGAAATGATCTGAAAAAAAATGAACCTACAGAAAAAGATATTCTTGTTGAAATGTCATCTATTGTTTTTCATGAAACATAAATGAAAAGGACTCAAATGATTTTGATTAAAAAAAACTTGAAAAAAAAGTAGAAAAAATTAATAAATAGGTGGTATCGCCTGCGCGACTTCAAAGGGTTAATATCTTTCGTACCTTTAGTTAGGTAGTTATTTTAAGAACAGTTTTCCAGGCGTAAAATATGTTTTTTAGTTTTCAAATTTTTAGTAGTTATAACGGATCCCAGTCAGATCTTAACAGTAATTTACCTACCTACCCACGCAATGAAAAAAAAAAAAAAAAACTGCTCTGCTTCTAGAAAATCTCTAGGAAACTGAGATGCCATAAAATTTTCTAGTTAATGTTATACTTTCTTCTCAAGTAACCCAGTAACGTTACTTATGAAGATGCTGCTTATCAGTTACTAGAAATTTTTTAGGAATTCCAGTTTCGTAAAGATTTTCTAGCAGCATTGCAGTTTTCGTTTCTTGTTTTGTTATTATTATTTTTTTAAATACAGTATATTTGGTTTTTAGAAATACAGCTTTGACGATAAAGACATTTTGTGTTTCATTCATGAAAGTTTTTTAAATTAAAATATTATAAGTATTTTTTGGTAAGGAAGAAAATTTAGTAGCAATTAACTAATGCGACTATTTTAAATTATTTTACTCTACGAACAAATATTCTGCTTTTTTTATGATTGCTTAATTTAACGCCATTTAGGACAAAAACTTAAAGGTAACGTTTTAATGACCACTTTGATTTCCTCTACCTTTTAGTTCAATTTTGATCTTGACTTTATAGCATTTAATGCCATTAGTTATCATAATAGTGGCTGGGATAGTTTATCCCAGCCACCTCCCCTCCTACCCCTCCTCAGTACTACCCCTCCTCAGTACAGGTTTGTACAAGGTGAATGTTAACCTTGTACAAACCTGTACTGAGTTTCCAACAATTACGCTCATAGAAAACCAAGTTGGAACATGTATTTCATTTCTAGTTACTATAATCCTTTAGGAGAAACTGAAGAAAGAACTGTTTGGACATTAAACTTTTGGGTTGAACGAAATTTTCATATGCGTAGTTAACTTTCAATATAATAGAAGATACTGACAATATTTTGTTATGTATAGAAAATATAGAAACATAATTTTAGCAAGACATTAACTATGTAACTCATATAGAGAAGTATTACAATTGGAAGCAATGCATCTTACGAGCGATTAAATGTTTACTCTTTGACAGCTTAATCGCAGCAGAACCTCTAACTCATCTTTGTTAATGTCAAAAAGCTAATAATTTCCCTTTCGAACGCTCTTTCGCTGAATAGCAAACAATGACTTTTGTAAAGCCCTCTGATGTCATATTGGTAGTAATTTAGTGCAAAACAATTATTTTTGTTTTTTTGTACAAAGTTTATCATGAAACAATGACCATGAATTAGTAAATGACCACATCATTTGTCAAGATTTCGTGCCGAAGCTATTGCAAGTAGTAGTACACATTAGCAAGTTTCACAACTACTTCATCAACTGAAAACGTTTGTCATTCCTCACTCTTTCACCAGTAATTTAAAAGATAGCTCTATGTCCTACTTTACTTTATTTTTTACTAGTGGCACCCGCACGGCTTCGCCCGTAATAGAAAAATTAAAGGTCTTTTGGTTCGCTTGCATATTTACACATAATGTATGGTGAATTTTCTCGCCAATTGGCTTGTACCAACGTTACGGTTCCACGCTGTGATAATTTCGTATCTCGCCAATTGGCTTGTGCCCATGTTACGGTTCCACGTTATGATGATTTCGTAATTTATGATAGTTTTTTTCTTAAAATTGGAATAAAAAAAGAACCACATCGAATTTTCGAAAAATCGCTTCGAGGTACACACCCCCATGCTACATACTAACTTTGTGCCAAATTTCATGAAAATCGGCAGAACGGTTTAGGCGCTATGCGCGTCACAGACATCCTACGGACATCCTACAGACATCCTACAGACATCCTCCGGACAGTTGGAGAGACTTTCTGCTTTATTATTAGTAAAGAAAAAAGCACGCAACTAATTTCAAAGAAATGAGTCTCACTTTTTCAGTTGGGTTCACTCTTCATATAGAAAATTGTTTCAATTTCCATCTTGAAATATCCATAAGGTCTTTATCGCCAAAAGTGAAATGCAATTTCAAGTTCTATTTGGAGAATTTCCTACTTACACGTGACTCGTTCCTCTGTAAAATCGTTCCAGTAAGGAAAGCAACTGATTATTTTCAGGAATGACCTAATCTTAAAATTTCTTTGAAAGAAAATTTTTTTAAACAAAAACTTGCTTCATAGTTATTTTTTTTTTTACCTTTAAATATTTTCATCATGAAGTTTTAACTGCTATACTTTTGATAAACAATTCCATCTATCTATTACTATTGAGATTGTTATTATATTTTATTGCTGTCAACTTTAGTACATGTGTAACATTTTATTATATTGATACATAAAATGAATTTTATTTTCATTTCAGGTTATTTAGTTGTAACATCAAATTCGTCACCAATCAAGGTAAACATTCATATAATATTTTGGTTACTTTTCGCAAAGTGTTTGTTTAGCTATTTATGTCCCTTAAAGAATAAACATATTTTTTATTTATCGTGCGTATAATCATTATGAAGATTTAATGCTTAAAACTAATAGAATGTTTAAAACCATATGGTTATGAATTTTTCAGGAAGCTTCCGGGATAATTTCAGGGAGGTTACCTACTGAAATTTAGCGGAAAATGGCCCAGGGTTTTACAAGGTATGCTACTGGCAGAAATTGGGCACATCAGCTGCGCATTATTTTCCAGAAACGTTTCTGAATCGTTTTTACAATGCG
Source organism: Uloborus diversus (assembly GCF_026930045.1). Classification (NCBI taxonomy): domain Eukaryota; kingdom Metazoa; phylum Arthropoda; class Arachnida; order Araneae; family Uloboridae; genus Uloborus; species Uloborus diversus. Next base: position 240,731,056 of record NC_072731.1, on the reverse strand, counting down.
AAGAAACATGCATAAAAAGTATTTTTTCCTGACAAATAAATAAATAAATAAATAAATAAAGAAGGAAAGAACAGCATGTAAGGTCACAATTATAATTTATTTCTTGCAGAGAAAAAAAATTATGTATCTACTTACATCCTTTAATTTCGGGTTGGAAAACTATTAAAATAAGGACTCAGAAAATTGCACAAAAGTGGATGCTTATTAAGTTTTGTAGTACACTGTAAAAACGATTCAGAAGCGTTCCTGGAAAATAATGGGCAGCTGATGGGCCTAATTTCAATCAGTAACATATCTTACAAAAACCAGGAAAGTTTTCCGATAAAAGTCAGTAACCTTTCTGAAATATTGGCAAATCTCCCCTGTTAAAGTTAATCGTGATCCTTCTAGAAAAATGAAATAGGTTTAATGTATTTGATTAGAACCTTCCTAATTTACCAAGAAAGCTCCAGAAACATTCATGACCAAAGCTACGCAAAAATTGCAAGCAAAAACTGAGCATAATCCTTGCCTGCAATTCCTGCCTCGCAAAACTGCAGCTATCCAGTGACTTATTTGCTGCCATTGGAAGCTTAGTCAATCCAGATGAGCCGTAATCTAGCTAAAGCCGATATACTTAATAAACACTCAATCTTTAAACTGGTAGCAAAAAATATTTTTCACACCAGTGCAAAGTCTGCATTTGTGCATCTTATAGTAATTCATGAAACTTTTTTGCGAAGATACTTGATTTTGCGGGGAAATAGGTTAAAACCTCTGAAATCCCGAAATGTTCCACGGAAATAACCAGTAACGTTTCGGAAACTAATCTTTTATAATGAAAAAGATTCTCCATGTTTGTTCACAATCGTTTTCCCACTCCTTACCTATCCATGAAGGAAACGTTTCACATCTCTCGAACCCAAAATTACATTTAAAAAAAATGTAAATGTTTTAAAAGTATCCCTCGTTACATTTAAAAAAATGCTTTGGATATTAGTGTTTTAAGTTTATGTCTGTAATTTTTTTATTTATTGATTTTCAGATGTTTTTTTTTCTTTTATTTTCTTTATTAATATAAATTGTGTTTTTTTTTTTTTTAAATTGAAGTCAAAATGTAACTTAAAAATGATTAATTATTTTCAGACCAGGCTTTCTAAGTCAAGTCAGAATGCTCCACGTCATCCTTTTGCCAACCTTTCAAACATTAAAACAGTTTCCAGCACCACTCCACCAACTGCTCCAACTTCAGACCATGGAATAAACTCTCAAAGAAAAATTAGTTCCTTTGGCAGTCGTGTAGGAGTAAAGACACCTCAACTTTTTCAGGCAAAAGAATTCACTCAACAAGATCACTCGACTGCTCAAATCGAGCGACATCAAACAACTATCACTACACCTGTTCCTGAAATAATTAATCCAATTCGTATCAAAACAGTGAAATCTGCAAATCCTCCTCCAATCAACCAGCAGCAACAAATAGAAACTCCCTCGCATGTTCAAAAGGAGGAAATACCTTCAACGAGCAATTTCGGGACAAGAATTCCAAGCAATGCTGAAAATGCGTGCAACATTAAGGGAAACTGTGCACTTCAAAGTAATCCTGCTCATACTGATCGTAGAGATTTTGGTGAAAGTTACGTCACCAAACCAAAAGATGTTGAAAAGCATAGTGCTGTTCCAAGTCACGTAAAAGGCCATCCTCTGAAACAAGAGAACTTGAAAGGCAATGAAGAAGATAATTCCCATTCCCAAGACAATTATGAACCTGTAGTCACAGAAGTTCACTCTACGAGCGCATTTTCCACTGAGTCAAACATCGATTTTGCTATTCCGTCAAAAACAAATGTCGGCCGTAGCACTGTTAAAACCATTCCATCGGTTACTAACGTAGGTCAAAGTCCTGCTAAATCTCTTTCGTCAAGTTCAGATGCACGTCATAATCCAACTAAAACAATTCCATCCAGTACAAACGTAGGTCATAATCCAACTAAAAATGTTCCATCAAGTACAGATATAGGACATAATCCAACTGAAACTATTCCCTCAAATATAAATGTAAGTCGTAATCCTGTTAAAACTATTCATAGTGATCAGCAACAACACAGTGCTTTTAAACCTGCTAGTGGTGACAGACATGCTGATGCGAAGGATCATTTCATAAACCAGGAAATTAAAACAACGGATGTTCATAATGATTTCCAGGGTCATGCCCCATTCATCCAGCAGCAGCAAAGCAGTAATGAAGACAAGCAGCTCACGCTTGCTCAACACATTGTTAATGGTGGATATGAAGGACTAATACCAGCACATGAAACGGCTTTTAGTGTTAATGATCAGCAGGCCTTCAATGACCAAACTATCAACTCTAATTTCTCTCCTACTGATGCGCAGCAGGAATTTGTTGGGCAAGTCAGTATTCCAGCAGACGAAAGTATTCACCAGTATGAAGACGATGGTCAATATTACTCCTCCCTAAGTCCTCTTGAAGCATTGTTGTACAATGTCCCCGGTAATCCTGGCGAAGATTATCCAATACTTTATCAAGTGCCAGAAACTTCCTTTAGTTGCGAACAGCAACCGTATCAAGAAGGAATATACGGAGATATGGATGCTGCATGCCAGGTAAAGTGATTCCTTTTTTTTTTTTTAACCTTCTTTAACTATAAATGTTTCTTAATTTACCATTACTATACTCACTTTAAAATATTAACCATATTTAGTTCGATCAATTTTTTACCTCTTTCATATCTATATTAGCTAATCTAATAAGATATAGCTAAGATAGCCTACGAATTTAACAGTAGTTTTGCGCATTTAAGAAATAATTTTAAAAACATTTTGAAAAAAATGTCACCAATCATAGGATTTTTCCTTTTAAATTTTAAGTTGATTGCGGGAATACAGAACTTTCTTTTATTAATCTGTAAAAAAAAGGTTTTACTTTTTCAATTTAAAAAAATAATAATTTTATCAAAAACCCAGCATTTTCAATTAATTGCGTACTTAAAACTTACACATTTAACCAGCAGCTTTAGTTACTTCCTTTGAAAACATCTTAAAGTTTTGTTAGATTTTTTTTGTTGTTGTTGTTGTTTGGTGAGCTTTGATCTTGAAAGTAACATTTTATATTTGATTTGAAGTCCCTACGTTCAAATTGTTTCTGTTTTTCTCTACAGCTCAAAATGCAATAAAATTTGGTACTCAGTCCTTCTATTGTCTTTAAATCTCAGTTATGCAGTAAAAATGGGGGTTTTCATTCAAAAACTCAAAATTTGTACTTATTTTACTTTCTGTTTAGTACCTAATCAAAATTTCATTTAAACAGTTTTAAAAAAGACTTTAGTCCATATCCATAGAAACATTTTTTTCTTTCCTGGTAGAGTATCCAAGTAATTAAGATAGTTTCGCTGTTTTTTCCTCCCTTTTCTGTTACTCTATGAGCCATATCAAATAGTCAAGTTTCAAAATAATTTTTGGTGCTGCTATACGGTTTAATCTAATTCCAAAAACCGTAATTTCCTTTAAGGAAAAGTAACAACATAGCTTAGCAGCAATCTACTTGACGCAACACCATTACCAATTTGATGTAATACCAGCATTAAGTCGACTTAAATGCTATCTCCTGTTTATTAATTGATCAGTGTGGATTTTTTCACGCTATTCAAAATAATATGTAAAGCAACCTTAACCAAACAGATAAATTGCTCAGAAATTGAACGCATACTAAACTAGCTATTTAGAATTCATTAATTCAACTTCATTCAATTTCAGAATTTCATTTAGAACTAGATCAGCAAGAAACTAGATTTACCAAACTCAAGTAATAGTTGGTAAAAACTGAATCAATAGTTGGTTGATAGAGTTATATAATTAACACGGCATAAGAACTACGAGATTAGAGCGTTGCAAACATAGCTATCATATGTTTCTCCAATTGATTTCTAGAAACTAGTTTTATTACAATACATATCACCTACACAAACGACCATAACGTAACGAAAAGTAACACTTTCTCCAGCAGACAGTTACTAATATATCCTCCTCTTACACTTCACATAGCTTTTTTCAGAGAATCATATTTTCTACCAGTAAAAATAACTATCCATAATTTTGATTTTTTTGAATTATTTTTTTACTCATATACTCAACTTGCATTTTCACGTGAGCACCTAAAATAATCCCCTGAAAAAGACAATCTTAGATTTTTTAATTCATACTTTAAAGAGTAAAACAGTTATCTTAAAAACAGTTTCAATGAAATATTTGATTTTAGCGTCTGTTTCTAAACATTATTTTTACTTTTAGGTATTCCATATTTGCAAAGGAAATGGTGGTCAAGATTCTTTCTTATGCCCGAATGGTACAGTTTTCAATCAACAATTTTTCGTATGCGATTGGTGGTACAACTACAACTGCTCCGAAACTTTGCGGTTTTATAACCTCAATGCCCATCTTTATTTAGACATCGATAGCTTTACACCAAGCAAAATTCAAACTGGTGTATCATCTGCTGAAAATGAGATGGCATCCGTTAATTTTCAAGCTAATCCTGGAAGCATTGATGGACAATCTATTGATGAAACTCACTTCCAGTCGAACAATGGAGAAACATCCGCAGAGTACCCCGACAATCGTTCGCATTCATCTGATGCAAGCAACTTCGGAAATGTGCAGCAGAATGTCAATTTTGAAATGCAGGCACCTGTTGAAAATTCATTTAATGAGCAACAAGTTGCAAGTGGTCCGATCAGTCAGAGATTTATTACTGACTTCAAATTCGATGACTATAACAAAAAATCTGAAATTTCTCGACAAGATACGGCTTTGCCACTGAATACTCCTTCTTTTTCAAATGAAAATTCTGCTTCTGCTACTGCTAGTACTTCTACTAGCGAAATTCCAGAACAGCAACATATACTTAAAGATTTCGTAGATAGTTTCAATCAAGATGTTTATGATTATGAACAAAAAATGATTTCTGATTCCATTAGTTTTACTCCAGAGCAAGTATCTGTAAGTGACATGCCTAGTTTTTCTCTAAAGGAAGAACCTATTGAAATCAAAAACGAAAGTCAAGAAGATCAACAAGAGCATGCAATAGAAGGTATCGTTGCTAATCAAGCCATCGATGAACAAACTCCCATACATGTTGTATCAGATTCCAAGCCAAACCAAATGCCTGAATCTGTGGTATTTCCATCTTCACAAAACATCCAAGAACAGCAAGAAGTTGGTGTATTTCCTCTGAGTTCAGATTCTGGAATGAATAATCTTCCCGATAGTATGGATGGTACGAACTATCCAGATCAGTCAGGGTACGTTCAGCAGTACGAAGACGATGAAAAGGCACCATTGAGCCAAATGCAACAAATCCAAGATTACAACAGAGGAACTTATCAGTTTGATGGAGGATTAGGCTCTGATTTTTCAACACAAGGATTTCCAGCTCAAGAAATAGTAGAACCCAATGCTTTTTCTGCAAACGGTAAAGATTCAGTACAAGAATATTTGAATGACGATTCAATATTTGCTCAAAATCAAGAAAATTCCAATCCGTCTTTTGAATCGTTTCAACCTAGTACGCAATCTGATGTACAAAGAGGAAATGAAGAAAGTTTTGTGCAAACTGATTTCTCTCCAGAACCTATTCAGCAAGATAACGAAGAGCCAGTCGTTTCACAACAAGAGCCCGTCGTAATCGAACAACATAGTTTTACCATAAATCACACTGAGCCCATTGGGAGAGACAGACCCCACCAGAATTTGCCGGCCTTGCCTAATTTCAACAGTGATCAAAATTCTCCAGCAGGAAACATTCTTAAGGTTCAACAAATGGAATATGAGCCACAATCAACACCCCAAAATTTTCCCACCGAAAATCAAGATAATAATAGGTTTTTGACGCCTGAATTACCAAATAAATCTCACGTGGGAAAAACGAACTTTGGAAACACGAACAGCAACTTCAACGAAGATAATCATTCAGATCAAATGTATATTCAACAAAAACATGAAGAAATAGATGCTCCGAGTGTGCATTTGCAAAGTAATGAAAATGGCCCGAAACAATTAGAGGAATCAGTTCAAGAACAAAGTCATCCATCGGGTAAGAACCAAACTCCTACGATTCGTTTGAAAGACATGGTTCGTGGTACGAAAACTGAGGATTACGGTAAGAATAACGCTGAACAGCAGCAGCGCTTCAATTTCAGACCACAAGAGCAGCAGAATATCAATATTGCATTTGCTGATCAAACTCAACAATCCGAAAATTCAAATGAAAATAATTATTCCCCACAGCAACCCTCCACGTTTAATAATCAGAAAAATGACCAAAATATGTATCCAGTTCAAGTGGATATATCAAATGTACGGCAAGGAAATGAAGATGGAAACTCTCAAGTAATGAAAGATTATCCCCATGAAAATCAGGGTAACACTTTTCAAAACGCTGATGCCAATAGTAGAAAGCATATTTACGATGGAAACAAACCACAAAAAACGAACACAAGAGATTATTACAATCAAAGATTTATACATTTTCAGCAAGAGCAACCAGAACAACTGAGACAAGAACCTGAAATTCACAACAGCGGGAATTCTGGCTATCCTTTAAGTCAAGAGAAAGTTATGTTTCCTGAAACAACAAAGAACTTAAATTTTAACAGAGATAGAAGTTCTCAATCTTATCCAAATTATCCTACTAATCATGGCCCATCGAATCAAAACTTCTTCTTAACCAATGCTCATCAAAGACCGAATCAACAGGACCTTCGAGAGGATCGTCCGGAAAACCATTATGGAAATCCACATCAACAATTTTCAAACACTCCAAACCACCCTCAAGTTATATCTCAACAAAGAGAACTCCATCAAAGTAACTTCAATTTACAAAGCATTTCTAGAAGCGAACCTGCTCCAATTGCAAATTTTGCTGTGATCAACTCACCAATCGTAACTGGTAATAACCAACAGAATTTTGGTGTTAAAGGAAACCACAGGCAAGGAAGGAATGGACGAAATTTTTTTAATAACGCACCTCAAAATACACAAAATATTGAACATCAAAGAATCAACGGAAACGATGGCAGGACCAACAACCGACCATTTTCAGTTCCATCTGAAGCATCCATTAGTTATAATGGTTGGCGACCTGTAGTTAGAGAACAGAGTTAGTCCTGTGCCAAATAATTATATGGAAGATGCATTGTTTGGACTTCTTACACTAGAAATAAGATGCATTAAGTTGCTCAATGTGTATGGTATTTCTTAGGCATTACTATTACTGTTTCATGTGAATGTTCCTGTTTTGTTGATCGATTTTTTGTAAAAGAACTCAAGAAGAAAATCCAATTTTAGAAATCATTTCATGAGAATTTATTATAGTTGGTAAGTGGTAAAAGAAAGTTGTAAAGCCTCCCAAGTATGATGTTTCATGAATTACTAGTGGTACCCGCACGGCTTTGCCCGTAGTAGAAAGATTAGAAGGTCTTTTGGTTCGCCTGTATATTTACAAATAATGTATGGTGAATTTCTTGCCAATTGGCTTACTCATGTTACGGTTCCACGTTATTATAACTTGGTAACTTACTCGTCCATCTTATGATATTTTGCTCCGGAAAATGTTCTTAAAATTGGAATAGAAAAATAACAAAACCGAATTTTCAAAAAACCGCTTCGAGGTGCACATCCCTATGCTACAAACTAACTTTGTGTCAAATTTCATGAAAATCGACCGAACGGTCTAGGCGCTATGTGCGTCACAGAGATCCAGACATCCTCCAGACATTCAGACATCCAGACAGAGAGACTTTCAGCTTTATTATTAGTCGAAAGATATTGTGATAAAATTAGTATTTACCTTGTGGCTTGCATGAAAGAGTAGATTAAGAATTTTGTATGCGGTATCCTGTATTCCCAAAATTTAACAAAGTACGTATGTAAATTCATTTTTTAAAAGGAATTAGTTTTCTTCTGAAATCCTAAAATAATTTTCAATTGGCAATAATTTTTTAAATCCCATGAGTTTAATTGAACGTATATTTAATCTCAGGTTAGTTTTTTGATGATCAACTTGTTTAACTAACTCAGAAATAAGAACTTTTAAGTGCCCAAACTCTTGATAATATGATAGGAATATCATTCTTGTAGTCATTTACGCGAGAGTTATCTTGTAAATGAGTGTAACATTACAACCATCATTGTTTCCGTTAAATTGTTGTGAATGTGATGTTACGGCCATTGCCTTTGCAGTTTAGTATCAGCCATTACCAGAGAGTTGCTAACATTAAATATTGGTTTGATATAGAAAGGCATATATCATTTTGCTCTTATATTCTGACTCATAACAGCTTAAAAATTCATGTAATTATGTCAACGGGGATTATGTTATCTTCGACTATGATTATTCATAATATGCATATTACTTAATGAATGTATTATACATAAGTATATCTCATATTAATTAGCATTTGTATAATGTAGCTGTTTAGAAATATTGACAAAGTTTCTCGCTTAACGATGAGTTTGAATATCGCACATTCAGTAATAATTTTAAAGCTAATTTCTGCCTGAAAACCTTAAAAACCGGCGCTTGCGAAAATAAGAATTATTTTATAATTAGTTACGTTCTTTTCTAATATTTTGACTCGATTTGGTTACTCTCTCCTAGACTAATTCATAATTCTGAGCAACTGTTATCTTATTTTATTTTTTTAATCACGGACGGTTTTTTCCTAAGTCAAGCGGATTATTGAAATTAATTAAAATCTCATTCGATTTTCGATTGTATTGTTAACTGCTATAGGAACAACCCTTTCAGTGAAGTTCTAATATTTTGAATATGAACAATATTAATTCTTACGATTAGCTCACTGAACTAGCAATTCTTCAGTAGGGATTATATACGACTACCTTTCGTCATCGCACTGCTACTTTCAGATTGTTAAGTTTCAATAGTTAAGTAAGTTTAGTAAATAAGTTAGTTTTAAGTTAAATAAGTTAACTTTTTTTTTAAGAAAGTAGCGAGCATCGATTGTCTTTTTTTTCTTCACCTTTTTATTTTTAAGCAACTATTAGGTTTTCTCAAAGTCAGAACTTATCACCATAGCTGTCGGATAGACTGGAAGCGAAAACAGGACACTTCATTTAAAATAGCTAAGATCAGCGAGAACGTAAGAGCAGTAAATGCTTGACTGCTTGAGCATCCTCGCTGATCCTACCTATTACAAAATGAAGTGACCTGTTTCCGCTTCAAGTTCATCCGCCAACTCTCCGTGATCAATCTTTGACAGTAAGCGCACTACACATACCTTTCTCTTCGTAATTAAGAGAATTGTGATGTAATAAAAATGAGTAAGGAGTATTTTGATATGTTGATGTATGTTACAGGAAACAACAATGCTTCAATCAGCGTTGTGTCCATCTCAAAATATCTCTGAGCGGTTAAATGAATTTTGATGCGATAAAAACTTGAAAGGAAACTAGTTTTGCTATTTTTATGCATGTTACAGAAATCATTGTGTAAAATTTAAAATTGTCATAAAAAGCAAAATGAATATTGTTACTGCCAAAGTCTTGATAAATGCCAGCGAATTAATGTTTTGAATGCATCATGTTTGTATTTTGCCAAATGTCATCCATGGTAAATGTTTCCTCTTTGATTTGATACATTTTATGTGTTTTTATTCATTAAACTCATGAAAAAAAGAAAAGTTTTCGTAATTTATTTTATTATTATGTTGTAAATGAAAAAAAAAGAAAATTTGAGAAATGTCGACAAAAATAAGGTTAAAAAGTTAAATAGAGTTTTTAAATTAATACAATATATATTAAAACTGACAAATGCTTTTAAACTTGCAAAATAACTTTATGAACCATAAAAGAGAAAACTAATCTATTTATGTGCACAAAGATTTAATTTGGCATTCATTTTTGAAGTATATTTTGAGCTACTAACTTTAAAAATCACTTAAAATGTTTTTTTTTTAATCTTTTTCTCCTCTTTCTTTGAATGTAATGTATTTTTCTTGATATAAGGGATTTTCAAATACATTATCTTAAATTTATTTACTTTACGAAACTTTACTTATTTTACTTTACGAAACTTTACATACCTAAAAGTTTTTTACTTACGATTTACAAAAAAAAAAGTACTTTAATACATTTGTATCACTTTTTTTTTAAGTTCTGTAATTCTCCAACTATGTTGCTACCGTGCCTCCTACAAAGAAATTGAAAAGTTTAATAATGAGAGAAATTTATAACTAAAGGGTTTCGAACTTTTTTTTCAATTCGAATGAGCTTTAATTTAATTGAACATTAAAAAGTACAAATTCTGCAAATTTAGTAAGCTGTTACACTAGACTACTTGACCTTTTGGTATTCATTGCTTATATCCATCAGTTCTCAATGGGTCTGAAATTTAGAAGCAAAGTTACGTTAATATGATCAAAACGGACGATAATGGACAGAGTATGAAAGCCATTTTGATAAGGAATACCAATCTACTTGAAATACCTGGCAAAAGCTTGTTGGAGAACATTAGAAAATGGACATTAATTATGACTTGTGAGCATTAACAGTTGAATGATTTGCACCTGCAAGTAATTGCATTAAAAGAATGACTCTCGCGTTTTACTGCGTATAAGAAGTAAGATTTCAGACACATTATTGCGGTAAGCATTCTAGCAGAAACCTATATAAAGTATTTTGCTTCAATAAATTATTTGAGTGATTTTGAGGTAAGTTTCTCAAAATTTAAAAACATCATGTTTCATCTTTTAAAAGTCGAATCTATACCCAAACAGCAGTAACTAAAATGGCACCGTAAGTCACGCGGCGGTCACAAAAGGTCACTGTAAAGTCATCAACAAGTTATGAAAACTTATGAATATCGGTCACAAGTGACATAGAAATGACGTCCAAAAGTTTCGCTAAGTGAAAGTTTCAGAGAAATCACAGAAATGTCAAATATGCCACAGCACTCCTGTGAGACACTACAATTCTGTTACTTTGTGACTGTGTTATAGAGGGTAGTTGTATTGAGAAAGTTTTAATTTTAAAAACTGAAGTACAAAACCAAAATCTCGGGGCTTTCTCCTTTTTCAAGATGGTAGTTGTGTTTCTGAATTTCCAACATTTTAAAACAGCAATACAAAAATAAAAATAAAAAAAACTTAGAGAGTGTTCTCTCTCTCTCTCTCTCTCTCTTTTTTTTCAAGATTTCTAAATGATGGATTTTCAACTGTTAAAATCTGCAATGCAAAAAAAAAAAAAAAAAAAGCAAGTTTATAAAAAATATTAACGTATTGTCTGTTTTCCAGTTAACTAAATTATGCAAAGTCGAACATTTCTAAAGTATCGAGAGGAACATTTTACCAGCTTCTTCATAAGTTTAGGGGAAAAAATTCATTATAAATGTTGCGAGCAATCATATCAAAAGATGTAATTCACAGAACTTGTGCTTTACATCTTTGATTTCTACGTACTCTCCAATGCCATTTATCATGCCTAAATATAGTTACTATAATCAATACCGCGACATTATCAAAATGAGAAGCATGAGTGGGCTCATTTTGAGTCGCCACTACAACTTCGAACTCACTAAAAACAATAAACGCGAACATTCCGCTTAACTTTGACCTCAACTGCCATCAGAGATCCGGTCAGAGAAAGTAAAATGGACACCACAAGAGGGGGAAACTGGTTAAGATGGGATATAATCATATCATCTCTTTAACCGAGGAGAACTTAGTGGTCTCTGAGGTTATTCAACTGGGACTCTAAAGTGAGTTTAAATTTAAACTGATCTGCTGCTTGATTGTTGATAGTACTATTTTGGGACAAGTAGGAATTCAACTTTTTTGAAAATGAATGGAAGCCGTTTCATTATACAATAAGAACTGGAAAGTAAAAAAAATAAAGTACATTGGGAACGGAAATAGTGTTTTATTTGGTACATGAACTAGATGAGCTGGTGCAATATTTCTATAACTGGATGAGCTAGTGGTGTTACTTTTTTCAGAAAGTTGTTGCAAAATACAAAAATATATTGAAATAGCATCAATGTTAAAATGAATATCAACGTAAATTCGTCGTGTTCACTTCAGATAGTTTCCATTTACATGGTATTAAAAATAAGTAGTTTCCCACAAGTTAGCAATAACCAGGAGGCGCTGCCTTACGTTTAGTTCGCGTCGTAGTCCTATATTGCAACATAAATGAATAATTTTCCTAGCAAATGTAAAAATCGGCTTATAATACCAACGACCATAATTCGGTTTGCTAAAAAATATGAAAATTTTAAAAATAGTAGTCCGTTTCCAAACTTTTATGTTATTATATAAATATTCAAATTTAAATAGATGATAGATAAATGAAATGAATGAAATGATGATAAATGAAAAGATAGCTTGGCAATTCCACGGGTAACTGACTGACATTTTCAAAGCAAAACAGAGTGTATTTTGCAACATTCAATGCAAAATTTGCGCTGAGCTAACGATCTTTTCTCCTGGATTATTGTATTTTTTAAGTTGAATTTAATGGTATAATCGAATTCTTGAAATACATTTCGGATGATTTTTAAAAAATTCTTAAAAGTACGGTAATTCACTGACATGGTAATTTTTAAAATGTCAGTCAATTGCCATGTTTTTAACAAACTTTAAAAATTAACCAAAATAAATTTCGAGAATTCAACTAGACATTTAAATTCAGCTTGAAAAATACAATAATCCATGAGAAAAGATCGTTGGCTCAACGCCTACTTTGCATTGAACTTTACAAAATACTTACTGTTTTGTTTTAAAAATGTCAGCCAGTTACCCGTGGAATTTCCAAGCTTTGAACTACACCTTTTGCATTAATACCGTAGCTTTTGAATCTGTAATACATTCTTTGACCTTCAAAAGTTGGCAGTTCTGAAGCTTATCATCCCATTAGTCTTAAGTTGCGTGTGTCGTTTTTTTTTTTTTTTTTTTTTTTTTTTTCATGGCATGCTAGAAGTTTTTTCAAACGTATATTTTCTTATCGATAAGAAATATATTGCTTTGTATTTATATAATGCTGTAAGTAAATTTCAGTAAATATATTATTGTTAACTTATTTGGAGGAGTTTTTAAACACCTAATAGTATTTAATATTTTCAGGTAAAAAGAAAAAACAAATACCGTTCCGTGAAAAGGTTGCTCACATTTTACTAATCCGCGTTGCCAAAGAAAAAGCTGAAACCGTTGCTTTAGTTTATTCTTTTTTCAGAAACGGGACATCTCGATCTCTCAAGGCCTTGTTCTGGAACCACTAGAGAAACTACATGAAACCGAGATTTTCCCGGTAAAACATTCCTTAGCTTCACATTTTTGAAAGAGAACTGATCGAATTATCTGAGCTGTGATGTCTCACAGTTTGTACTTGCCTAAGTGTCGCTACGATTTTCCATTTGAATGCAGCATACTCAATATTTTATATAGAAACTAAACAGCTTCACATACATAGAGAACTGCGTACAAAGCGCCCTGCTTTCGAACATATAAAGAAAACATTTACAGCAAGGCGGGAATCGAGCCCACGACCTCCGGCATAGAAGACAAAGAGCCTTCCACAGAGCCACGGATTCTCCTCATGCTCAAGATGATAAAGGCGAAATTTACTCGATTGCTTGTTAGTTAGATAAGGTTTGATAAAGTTAGTAAGATAAGGTTTGAACTGAAATCCTCATTTTTTTTTTTCTAAATTTAAGCCGTTATTAACAACTTTCTAATATTCTGTCAATCTAATTATTAAATTTAATCATTTTCATAAAAATAATGTTATCAGAACATCACCGCTATAAGTAGTGACGACCTACATTAATTTCATCAAGTCGGCTGACCTAAAATCAAAATAAATTGAAAATTATCCAGCAAAGAACAGACTTTAGTTTGTAAAACACGTTCCCGCTCACGCTTCTCATCGTGTTGTTATTAGCATTTCACGCATGTCACGATCGAAGGGTGAAAGATGATCTGTCAATTTTCTTCCTCACTGCTCGCCAGCGCTGTCTTCTCCTTCTTCATCTTCTTTTATTTCGTTTTCTTTTTTTTTTTTTCTTTTTGAACATCGTCAACTTTATGAGCTATAATGTGCCAATGCCATAATTATGGCTCATTTCGAAAAGGAAATTTTTTTCACACCATGACTGATGTCACATTATGAGTATTACGGTTTTTTCTTGGTGCTGCTTCCTGCCGAATGTCTGAATCTGGTTTAACGGGGATAGATTTTTGCATTTTATTATTTACAATACCAAATACGGATGTTGGATGTTTTCTTTGTTAGAATGAATGAGCTAACTACTTCCTTTTATAAAGAAATTCTTTCATGTTCATGCTAGTGAAAACTGCAGAAAAATATTTTGTTTCAAAATCGTCGATTAGCAAAACCATTTCATTCCAAAAAAAAAACGAGCTGATGTGCGCATCACATGACTTCCTTTTACTCCAATTTAATGTCATTTTCTCATTATTATCAGTTTTAATGTGATTCAATGGTTTACTCTCTAAATATCACCAACAGTGGCCAAATTAAAACCAGATTTAAAAAAAAAAAAATCCGCCAAATTTGTCGCCAAGTAGGTGACAAAACTTGGCGACTAAAGACTGGCGATATATCGCCAAGTGTCCGCAAAATTATAACACCACTTGAGTTTACATCGAAATTAACAATGATTTCCCCCCAAAAAGGTGCAAAAGACCCCCTTTGGAGCATCCGAATGCAACCAAAAAGGGAGGTGCACAAGCACAACTAGACCCCACTAGGAGTCTAAGTACCAAATTTCAAATTTCTACGACATTCCGTTCTTGAGTTATGCGACATACATACACACATACACACATACGCACATACATACATACATGCAGACGTTACGAGAAAACTCGTTGTAATTCATTTGGGGATCGTCAAAATGGATATTTCGGGTGTCTGTACGTTCCTAGGCATATATCAACGTGTGGTCAGGTTGAAAAATAAACTCAACATTCATTCGGGAATTAGCAAAATGGAAATTTAGGCCGATTTTTGAGTGAAAATGTTTTTGCGAATATAATGCTTCCTTTTTTGTAAAAAGAAGTAAAAACAATCGTTGCATTGACACTTCGTCTCTACATAGTATAAAATGAAGCCTCCAAAAAGCGTCTGTGTGTTTGAACGCGTAAAACTCGAGGACTACCCTGCCGATACTGCTGAAAATTTTCAAATTGTTTATTTAAGTCAGGAAAAGGTTTGCAGACAAGTTCAACAAATAGCTCTTTTTTCATTCCAGTTTGACTCAACTTTCACATAAATTCCCCAAAATGGGGGTGAAAATTTACTTACACTTATTAATATTATGAATCGTTGGAAAGAGCAAATATTTCTCCGCTCTATGCAATTTGTTCCAATTCAATAACTTAATTACGGCAGGAGTAATTCACCTCTTTAACTCGATTTTTTTTAAGGCTTCGCTTGATTTCAGACAACATTAAAACTATCAATAAAATATGAGCGAATTGTTCCAGTTTTCTTCTTGACACCATTCGAAAGAGCGACTTTTTTTACTTCAGATCTAACACGATCTACGGTCGAAGATACAATCTTCTATCTCAATTAGAAAAAAAAAAGTTACAAGCCATTTAACCTGAAGTTTGAAAATATCTTCTCCAAGTTATTAACATTTTATTTTGTGTTGGCATGGTACTTTAAAACCCTTTGTTTCTTTCTTCTTTCTTATTTAATTTATTTAAATTATTGTATTTTATAGCGATTCACAGTCCTGCTGTGTTATTTATAATAGCGAAAATAATGCCTTTTAGTTCAGGCAGTCCTCGTGAAGACTCGAATAAATTCCTTGAATTATTCCTGGGACTCGAATAAATTCCTCGTTTAAAAATCAAAAGACAGTTTTGATTTTTTTTTTTTTTTAAAGAAACAATTTAAGTGATTTCAGTGAAAGTATTTTCATTAATGTTGACAATTTTTTTTCTCTGACACTTCATCGTTAACATTTAAAACATGAAAAACAAAACAGAAAAAAAAATTTGATTCCTTTTTTCCCCCAATGTTTATACTACTCGTGACGAAATGACGCTTTTTCGAACCGTTTTCAGACTTCTGGATTTCTTAGTACAAAACGGTATTGCTATGAAATTATGTATTAATTCAATCTATTAATTGATGATTGATGCATACTTTCAGTATAGAGAAGTAACAATAAGAAACTTAATTTAAATAATTTTTCGTTCACTGGGTTTTTTATTTCATGTTTATGCGGAATGACTGGTGGAGTGTCTGAAACGAGAATAATTTTCAACACAAAGAGAGGAATTCTCACCCAGAGTACAGCTGGGAATAGAACCCACGACCTCCGGAATATAAAGCGAAGTTTTGACCACAGACCCACGAGTGTCCCTAGAGCTGGACCGAATGAAGCATAATGAGGAAAATAGTTTACAAAAGCGTTCCAATAAAAGTAATGAAAAAAAAAATACTTTCGTAAAAGTTGTCATTTTCGTGGAATTGTGTGCGGTTTCAGCTGATCCATTACTCAACTGAGGTGTGTATTTTAACGGCATTATTTTTTCTTCGGAGAAGAGGGAGGTGATTTACCTTCGTTGTAAATATAACACATATTTCAGTTAAGTTCTTTTTTCTTCAGGAGAAGCATGGATTTTTATTTTGTTCTTATAGTACTGAGTATTTTAATAAACTCTTTGTTCTTTGAATTAGGAGATTTTCACTGATTCTGATTCAACAACCAAGATTGCTTATTGCGGTCGCATTGCCCATGTCTTACGTTCGTCAAAATGTATACTCTTTGAGATTGGTAAATAGCGAGTAACGTTATCCTTCGCTGCTCGTCCAATGAAATTCATCCGCTCAAAATAAAAATTATGTTTTCTTTTCTTTTTCTTTTTTATTTATTTATTCAGTTATTTATTTCATGTATAAATAGAGTGTTTATTTTTATTGTTATCCTTCGCTGCTCGTGAAATGAAATTCATTCGCTCAAAATAAAAATTATGTTTTCTTTTCTTTCTTTCTTTTTTTTTTTTTTTTTTTTTTTGCATGTACAAATAGAGTGTTTATTTTTATTGATTATTTTTTGTTTTGTTTATTAATAGTTTTAGACGATAAATCTAAGCTCAGTAATATTTTTATTTCTATGCTTTTTTTTTTCTTTCGAATTGGAGAGTTCCAATTATTATCATATTATTTAACTTCAAGCGTTTTTCTACGGTGATTTTGAATTATTCTAAGCGTATTTAAATTAGACGCTATTTTCTTTGAAAGAGAGAGTTTTAACGGACAGTTGACGTATAATATCAGAATTTTTATATTATTTTATGGAATATTTTCGGAGCTTAGACCAAATTATGTGGACACATTTTAATTAACGAAACAGAATCTTTCTTTTTACTTTAGAGCTGGAAGGGAAATTTATATTTACTCCAAGAGCTTTTTATTTATTATATGGCACGAGCAGAGCCGTGCGAGTACAGCTAATTTTATATCAAACAAAGTTTGAGCGAAACTTTTGCATTAATTTTATGTACTTCTAGTTTTATTTGTTTAGTTACGATTTACAAATCGTTTTGAAAAGAAATTGAAGCATCTTGCTCTAAACTCAGTTTAGCATGTGTTTTGTTTATCGAGAAAATTTAGTTTTTTGGACAAAGAGAAAAAAATTTGGGAAAAGTTTGGACGTGCCATCTTGTGAAAACTTCACAAGACGTGCCTAAAATAAAACTGCTTCTTTCTAATAATTTCTACAACAAAAAAAAAATCGACTCAGTCCGCCTTAACTGCATATACCATCTATTATCTTTGTAACAACTTTTGTGCCTTTTGTTGAATGCCTGAATTACATTTAGTAGTAAAACAGGAAACTGACGAAATGTCACTTTAATATCATGTCATCAGTGCATCGTACAACTGTTTTCTTCTTTCTTCAATCAAGGGTAGAATCTTCTCATTGTTCAAATAAACGTTATGTCTCTGCATTTCTCTGTGGAATTGTTGATTTTTCATTTCATACCTATAAATAAAACAGTGAAATGTATATAACTGTGTTCTTTTTTCATCATACGTTGACTATTACCAGCAAGGAAAACCCAGTTTGCATAAAACAATGACAGCTTGGCATAAAACAGTATTACAAAAATAAATTCATAAAAAGAGCCAAATTATCAATAAGTTTTTTCGTTATCTTAGAGATGAAGCTGATGAGATTGTAGACTTAAAGCTTATGATTTTAAAGACCATTGTCTTTTTATTTATTTATTTATTTATTTATTTATTTTTTATTTTATTTTTATTTTTATTTTATTTATTTATTTTATTTTTTTATTTATTTTTTTATTTTTTTTTTTTATTTATTTATTTATTTATTTTTTTTTTTTTTTTTGATTCTTTAACGTTCTTCCACACAATTTTCTATTTAAACATTTATGAGTTTTAAAGATATTTTATACTCTGAAAAGAAAAAAATCATCAAGGATTGCTTATAATCTTCATATATATAATAGTCAATGATCGAGTAACGTTCCTGACGTCATCAACAATGGAACTCGCGCCACGACATGATAATTTGATAATATATTTTGGTAATATTTAACATGCAGGGAAAGGCTTTATTGCGACAAGGCTGAACTGGATCCGGTAACTTAACTGTTTTACTGGTAAGACTGTCATTTTAAGACAATGAAGAAGCGAAAAAATGGTCAACAATGAGCGCTATCTGCTGGAGTTGAAGGTTAATCCACTGGAGTTAGGGTGAAATTTCAACGATTAAAATATCCCCAAACAGGCAATTGCTTCATTCAAATGTAGCAGCAATTTTCACCAGTCATACTTTGACGGGAGATTTTCTAGTTTCTTGAATACAGTCGATATTTTAAGGATAATTTTAAAGAATGTCCATCCTTAGTTTACGGTAGTTGATTATAATAACTAAAGATTGTGTAACGTTGGTTTAAATTTTGAAAAATGCAGTTAACAATACAATTTTTATAGTCAAAAAAAAGTGAATATGGTTATGTCTGAAAAACAGTAGTAGCTTGCTATTTATTTTTAATCATTTTTACATTAAGTTTAAAAACTTGAAAAAAAAATCGGTTAACAAATTAATGTTAACATAATGTGTTTCGGTTTGTGTGTCTGCAACTTTAGTAATTATTTCATAAATTGTAACAGCCTTTTGAATTGTGTTACGAAAAACACGATAAATTTATATCTTCAGCCTAATTGTCTTATTTTTCGCTCTATTCCCCCCAAAATCACAAAATTCAAAATAGTAATGATAATAATTACTGATATTTTTCTCACTTTGTGTGTACTAATGGTTTTATATGTTTGCTCTTGTTTTATCGCGATATTTGTACTATAACGAAAAATAGGCATACTTTGTTTCGAAAACCGATTAAGCATATCTGCAGCAATTGCCAACAGTTGCGCTCCAAAAAATAATAATCAATAGCAATTGCTTTTTTTTTTTTTTTTTTTTGTGGTTTTAAAACCACAAAAAATAAATTAAAAATATCTACAAATACGCATTATTAAACCTATCTACATCAGTGAAAATGGTCACACAAAAGTAGCTTAGTGCAGATATGTTAATCTTCTTAACCTCAAGCCAATATGCGTGACGATACCGTCCAAATACTCATTTTCTTGAACTTATGCAGCAATGAAATAGCTTCTAACGCAGGAACATTTGTAACTAGATGTAGAACATCATCTCTATTTGTAAAATGCAGCTTATTAAAAAAAATAGAGAGATTATTAATGTCCATCGTTGAAAAAGAAATGAGGAGGTAAGCCATTAATAACTATTAGGTTACCATCTCTTAGCAGGAGGACGCAATCTTTCAACTTCTAAAATTTGTCTTTCTTTCAGCAGCATCTTTTCTTCCATTTTCAGACAGTCTCTTTTGAGATTCGCTAGCAGACCCAAGTAAGGAGATGGCGGAATTATTCGATCCTCCTCGTGGCAAGGAACATCAGAATAATGACGGGGAATCGAAGGGGGTGTTGATTTGGATCTGGAACATCGAATGGAGCTCGAGTTTTTGTTCCAACCGGCAGTGTACTCCTTCAAGAATATGGGCGGCGAAATCGAAATCTGTTGCCCGTTTCTGTAAAAAGAAAAGAAAATGCTCAATGTTGCATTAAACTGGAGGATCAGTAATTTAAAACCGATATGAAATGTCAAATGTCTCGAATGTTTCTTTTGACTTTAGCGTTTATCTAAGAATATGCTACTACTAGGAGAGTATTTTGAGAATTGTGTCTTTATAATCAGCTCAACTGGTTCGAAATTACACTATAAGGGACGTCATTTTTAGCTGGCAAAAAAGAATCAATTTTTTTCCTGTTTGATTAATAAGTCTAAGCGTGAATTTATTGCACTTCGATAAAGTGGCGAATTTCAATCTACTGAGGTGCTATTGATGTAGAAAAAGTTATTTATTACATAGATCCATAATGGTCTTCCGAAGTAAAAGAGAAAGAGACAGATTTATGAGTCGTTCTTTCATGAAACTCTTGAACTTAACCCTTGTCACGATTTTCTCACTCGTCTATTGAAACATTTTATCCACATTGTTTCAAATATTTAATCAAACCATAATCAAACTTTTTTTTCATTACTTTAAATGCATTTTTTTCCCAAAGAATTGTCTGTAGAACTTAAGTAAAATATTTTCACTGAAGCTTGTTGGGATTCATTTTTTAAATCAATCAATCATTTTATTCAGGGGTATTTTTATTCATATTTCATCATTCCCTCAAGAGTGATTCCGTACTCCCTCAAATGCTGCGACACATGCACACTCAAAATGTTTATTTTATTTTTATTTATTTATTTATTTATTTATTTATTTTTATTTATTTACTTATTTATTTATTTTTATTTTATTTTTATTTTTTTTTGCAAACATTTGTACCGGAGAAGAACAATTTGTAATCGTTTGTTAAAACCCTTTTTTTTTAATTCAAACTGCTTGAAAATTTATTTAAAAATTAAAAGAAAGACATTACGTTGGAGAAAAGTAAAGGAAAAGTGCTAAATAAAGCGTGATAGTTCCAAAGGAGCTTTGAAACATAAAATAAGATTTCAAATATTTTACATACATTATCAAAGGTAAGAAATTAAAATAATTTTGGCTCTAAAGCAATTTTTTAAGCAATTTTCATTAGAAATTATAAGGTAAAAGGAGATTCCCCCCTTTTTTTCAGATCACTGACTTATTTAGATATAATAATGCAAAGCATAAGAAAAGCTAAAGTTAAAAAATGAGGGACTTCTTTTGAAGAACTGAAACTTCTTTTAAAGCTACAGCTTTTTGATGGCGTATTTTTTTTTTTTTTTTTTGAAAATTTTGAAATCTGCGTTTTGGAAAAAAAATTGCTTGATGGGGGAAAATTGAAAGACGTCACCGGATTCAACGCAAAACAATACACAAGAATCAACTAACGAATTTCAGAAACACAACCATCGAAGGTTAGAGTAAATTCCTCGTTTACTCCGAAAACGAAAATACGGTAGAGTACCTTTATAACGCTGACCTATATAACGCTCTATAAACCGCACAACTTTTCAGATGTAAACAATAAGTTTTGCAGTTAAAAAAAGCTCTTTATTCCACCTTGCAAAAATAAAATTTCTTAGAAAAATTGAATTTTGAAACAGATTTTCATCTTTACCTTTCAATTCAAAACTTTGAAATGAAAATTAGTATTCACAGAAGAAAACAAAGTCAGATTGCACTAGAAAATCCAGTTCTTATATACAAACCATGAAGCAAGCAGAAGTGCAAAAACTTTCTTTTGATTGGTGAAACATATTAATTTGTGAATGACAATATATATATATATATATATATATATATATATATATATATATATATATATATATATATATATATATATATATATATATATATATTTACATACTCATTACAGTTAAAACTTATTCTGAAGTGCAATATATGGATATATTATGAGTATTAGTTTCGAAAATTGAGAAGTGATCTATATAATGCAAAAACCTGTATAACGCAAAAGCTCAGGTCCCAAGGTGTGCGTTATAAATTATAATGGTCTTCTACTGTAGTTTTAAAAGTAGAAAGATTCAATGGAGATTGGTTCCATATCAATAGAAACAGCAATTCTGCCATTAATTTCTCCTATGGTATTGTCAAACATTTCTTTTTTTTTTTTTATCAATGTTAATTGTTTGCTCAGAACAAGTTTTCAGAATTGTTCTAAGAGATTGATTACGTCATATTCCGAATTTTATATCCCAAATTTCAAAATGGAAACTCTTGTTTGTAACATAAAATGAAACTTAAATCTAGGAACTACTATAAAAGCTGTCATTAGAGGGGAGAGTAAAAGTAATTTAATTGCTCACCTGGAAAGAGAATGTTTGACAGTACTTCCTTCAAGAGCTTCAAAACAGTCTGTGACATGTTGCTGTTCTTCCTTTTGTTTATCAATTTCAGATAAATTTGTCAGTTTGATTGGTAACACTTTTGACCTGGTTTTTTTACTCTTAATAGAACTCATCCGTTCATTTTGGACATTGGTCTTATTTTTAAATGGCTGAAGCGTTATAGCATATGTCTCATAATTAAGTCTTGAGGCAAATGATTTCTTCTTTTCAATTGACGTCGCTTGTGCTATTTCGTTCAAACAACCTCTACAGAAATTTTTAGTCAACATTGGCGATGCTGTTACGAACTTGCTATTGTTCAATATTACTTCCGGAAACAACGATTCTGGCATTTTTTCGTCGGGATAGTTCACCTTATTCGGAAGAAGCAGATGTTTAATGCTGTTTTTGGAATTATTGCTCGATATTCTTGAAGAATTCAAGTCATTTTGTATTTTATCAGCAAAATCTTCCTCTTCTTTAGATTCTGATTCTGATTCCGTTGAAGAGCAACAGGATATTTGCCTGTGTGACTCATCCAAGTGCTTCTCGAATTTCGATTTCAAATCTTCTTCATATTCCAATGCACCATCGGATCGTGTTTTTAAATATGTCAGTTGTAAATCCGGAAGTAAATGATTTAAAGTCACCGGGCAGTACTGTCGTATGAAATATTCCTCATCCAAAGGAACAAATTTTGTCGTTTTGAGTGGCTTCTCCAATATTGGAGTGGAAGGTCTGTTATGATGCAAATGCTGAGGCCGCATATACCAAGCTGGTGATAATTTCAGCAAGTTGTTCGACATATCTGATAGCAAATACTGCCACGAACGCTGAAAGAAAAATTTGAAATGAAGGAAGTAAAGAATGAAGAACTTGATATCAACTTTGTCTCACGACAACTTTTCTGAATATTTGATAATGATTCAGTGTGTTGCTAGACTCTATCAATAATTAATAATTTTCAAAGTTCTTTTTTTTTCTTTGTCTTGCCAGCAAAGTTGTCACTGCAAAAAAATTTCGCTTTTACTATGGAACACTTGGACACATTGAGTAGCGAGTGATGTAAGGTTTATACTGCCGTGCTAAGCACAAAAGTTGTGTCTGCACTTAATACCCGACTGCGCGTGCGCGACGCAAAAGAGAATAATGTATTAGTGTATTTTTTTGTGTCTATGTACGTTTGTTCCTATGTGGCGTTGTAGAGGACTTGGTTAATTTTGAAGATTCTTACGTCAATCGATTTGTCTTAACCTTGGGACTGTCACGAAACACATGACAGTAATCAAAATTATCCATATCACCAACCAGTCGCCATACTGTCCGTTCGGGATCGTGTCGCATGCTACCTGCGTGCGACACAGTGTGAGACAAATGCAGGTAGCGTTTTCGCTGCCAGAATTTTTTGTTTACTAAGTCTACTAATTCGATTCTCATCTCTTACATGTTGCATTTGTTTTTGTCATGAATTAAGGGACTGAGTTTCACGACATTTACTTTCTTGACGGGCTTTTTTTAGTTTTGCAAGAAAGACTTGACTGACGACGTTTCCAAGCTCGCGTCATCATGAGTTATACAGGCTGTTTATATAGCTGTGGATGAATTAAATTCGCACATTTTTGCTAAAGGTTAAGCATATGTAGCTTTAAGCCGAGTTAGGTCCCTAGAGAGACTAATAATTAGTAATTTTGACCATCACAAGTTACTTAATAATCCTCACGATATAAACTCTCTCAATAAAATGACAAGGTTGTGAGATTTACCGTCTTATAATCATAATAACTGATTCAATGAAAATTAACTAAAAAGCGTAAAATAAAAAATACTTATTAAATAAAAACAAAAAACCCGACTGCGTAAAAACCAAAAAAAAAAACTAATAAGAAAAATATATAAGCCCAGTAGTTTAGAATGTTATTAAGTACTACTGAGTAACTACACCATTGAAATAGTTTTATAATCGATACACGCATAAGACAAATTATAAATTCAAAAGCAGAATAGAAGGATCAACAGTCGGGGTCCATTCCTTTCGACCAATCAAGGAACCCCGTAAAATTTGAATGAACCCCGACAATTGATCCTTCTATTTTGCTTTTGAATTTATGATTTGTCTTATGTGTGTATAGATTATAAAACTATTTCAGTCGTGTAGTTACTCAGTAGTACTTAATAACAATCTAAACTACTGAGCTTATATTTTATTCTTTTTAGTGTTTTTTGATTTTTACGCAATCAGGTTTTTCGTTTTTATTTAAAAATCATTTTTTATCAAAATGAATTACGATCACCAAGTGGTTCTTCATATTTCACCTAAATACAATGTTTCATAACCATTTGTTAATAAGTAATATTTTTCAAAAAATTCTGCGCCTCCATGCATTTGATCAGAATCAAATGCATGGAGGCGCAAAACTTAAAAGGACAATTTCTCATTTTGAACTCAACTGCAGATATGACTTTTGCGCTTAGCACGGTAGCTCTCTAATATCATATTTCAAAGCGGTTATTCATCGACTGACTAGTCCATAATAAGTAAAACTAGTATTCAGTATCAAATATTAGGTTTTGTGTTAAATTATGCTTACAAAGTTACTTATTAATGTGAATCAGAAAAATACAGTTTTTAAATGAACTAGATTTCCTCAGTCCTCCAGACTACTGTTTTCACTGTCATAACCATTGAAAAGAGATAAAATGGAGGGTGTGAAGACTTTCATTTGTGAAACAAAGACCCCAAATCACGTGACAGATTTTAATGCAAAGCATTTGAAGAAATCACGTTTCTTTCGCAAGTTTCACGCAAAACGTGTCAACCGTTCGTCGTCCTTGAGTCACGCGACTCGGAGGTCGTTATTTCAGCTTTTCTAAGACAATGATTGGACTTACTCCCTCCATTTACTAATTCCTGCTCTAAGGTTATAACAGTCCCGTCATTTCAAAAACCTCCAGGAGAGGGCAAAGGATTTTTTATGTAACACATTTCATTGGGAAAAAACAACAAATACGTACAAAAATGCATTATTACTTTATGTTTCTAAAACCCAAAGTGTCAGTTACCCCCCTCCCTCCGAGCTCTCAAATGATGAGCCTGTGTCATAATATAAAGAAACAGAATTCACTTGGTAATAATAACATTGGAATGCATTTAGTCTAAGATATGCATTGATTTTAATCATGTAAGTGTGACTCTGGCAAGTTGAATTATGACCATGACAATGTTTACCACTTTTCGGTGATTTCAGTGAAAAGGCCCAGATGTGAGTTAGAATACCTTCGTGAAACGAGTACGAAAGTATATCAATTCAGCTCAACACCAATTATCCATCCCCACCACCCCAAAGCTAAATAAATATTGTCAAGGTCATACATCAACTTATCAGAGCCAAACTTTAAGCACCAATGGAATTAACTTGCCTGCACCCCAGGTGCGTCATTTCGAATTTTTCCCGGGGGAGGGGGGCAGAGATTATATGAACAACGTTCATATATTGTGTCTAAAAACAGCTCAATGCATACCACTTACATATAAATGTGCACATTTTCTAAAGTCAGGGGGGGAATCGACCCCCTATTTGCCTATTACATGCCTGATATGCCCTCAAAGAAGACATTAATCATTTTAATCATTTGTTTAATCTTCATTTTCACTTTGAAAGTCAACTGGAGAGAGAAATATTTAAAGTTTTAAAAATCCAATTAATGAAAAAGAATGCGGGTTCAATTTTTTAAACATGAGTTGGAGAACACCTACCTGACTAAAACGTGATTCTTCTTTTGAAGTATGGAAAATAATGCATGTGTAAAATCTTTGTTTTCAGCAGAGAGAAATCATCGAAACATTTCATCACAGCCTTTGTGTTTGACGACCAATTGCGTTGTCTAGCAACCACAGAATAAAGCTATTTTTCCCGAAGAAGAAAAGAGATTTTCAGCTGTCTTAACTAAATGAATTAGTTTCTTCAAATTACTTGTCTCAAAAGCGATCGATTTTCAATTAACTTTTGGATAAATTAAATGTTTCATGACAAAGCCGTGTCCAGTTGAGAGTTTTAGGGGTTAAACCTCTCACATTGAAAATATAAATCAGTGGAGGAAAGTTGGGGAATGCCATTCCATTAAGCGAAATCTTGAATAACTAATCAAATTTTACATTAAAAAAACTTTTTTTTTCTTATAAGTTTTTGTACAAAAGCCTTAAAAACAATTTGCAATCAATTTATTTGCATAAAAATTTCAGTACAGTTGGACCTCTGTATATCGAAGTAGCAAATTGGCGGAAAAAAATTTGATATATAGAAATTCTGCTATATGGAAACGATTTTATTTTATCATAAAAATCTCCTAAAACATTAAAATTAATGCTAATTTTCGTGAATGAAACCCTATTTCTAATTTATACGAGCATCGGATTAAATGAAAATTAATACTTAAAAAATTAACCGAAATTACATTTTTGCGCTTACATACATCTTCATTCTTCGGCAATTCAACTTGATCCGCAACATTAGGGGGATTTTCGTTTTGACAATGTAATCGGAGAAAAGTAAAAAATTATTCTACCTAACTTGAATGGTTTTTACTGAAGCTAAAAAGAATAGGAATGAGAATCAACAGACAAAAGAGATAACTTGAAACTGATTTTACAGTGCTACTGGTTAAAACTAAGATTTGAAATAAACTTGAGGGAATTTAAGAACTCCAGAACGGAACAACGACTTATCTACACCCCCCTCAACCCCAGATTCCTAATGAGTTTCGTAGCAACCTTTAGCGAGGATAATTTTCTCCCGTAACCTTCAGTTTTCATGAGACAAACATTTAAAAGTGGAAAAAAAAAATCTACGAATGTCTCGAAAAAAATTTCGATATATAAAGATTTTTTCGATATATAGAAACAATTTTTCTATGTAATGAACATAGAAATTTGCTGGGATTTCGATATATAGAAAATTTCGATATGTGGAAGTTCGATATATGAAGGTTCGACTGTATTTTTTAAAATTGCTATTTAACTACATCATTGAGCATTCACTGAGCGGTAATGCCCAACATGGTAGGGTAATTGGGCTAAGTTTAGATACAACATTTAAGTACGACCAAAGTCACACATGTAGTTGTGTCGGCTCTTCACACCCCTAAATGTGTGTTTGACCAGTACATAGAGGCTATATGCGACCACTTTCCACAAATTGTGACGAACACACACTGTAAAAACGATTCAGAAACGTTCCTGGAAAATAATGGGCAGCGGATGTGCCCATTTTCTGCCAGTAAGATACCTTACAAAAACTAGGAACGTTTTACGCTAAAAGCAGTAACCTTTCTGAAATTATCCAGGAAGTTTCCTGAAAAAATCAGACATAATTTAGTTTGAAGCCAGTCGTGTGTGTAGCATAATAGCTTGGCACCTTCCTCATTTATGAAGGAAGTTCCATAATCAGTATTGCAAACATGGCCAAAGCTCGGCCAGCATTGCGAACAAGATCGAGAATTGTACTCGCCTGCAATTCTTGCAAAACAACGTAGTCCATAATTATTCACTCCATTTGGGAGTTTAATCAGCACGGGCGGGCCGTGAGCGAATTAAAGCGGCTACACTTTATAAATAAGCTCAGTTAACCTTTAAACTGAGACCTAAAACTAATTTTTCATTCGTGCAACTTGTAGCAATTAAGGAACATTTTTGACAATGATACGTGATTTTTCCAGGAAGTGGATAAAAACCATTGAAATCCAGAAACGTTACACGGAAATACTCAGTAACGTTTCAGAATTTTTTTACAGTGCATGTTGAGTAGAGCGAAATCACGTTCTTTGCCTATTCTGAATTCTCCTCAAAAACAGCATTTTTCTGTCAACATATCGGCGAATGGAAGCAAATCATCCGAACCATTAGTATTATCACGAGACAGCTGATACTCATCAATTGAGAACTGTTCACAGATCTGGTATGGCTAAACACACAACTCCAAGCACTCTACGTAGCATGCAGCAGCCACTGATAGCCGCCATTACTCCTGCAAATTTTGAAGTAAACGGGCAAAAGCATTGCCTACGAAGATGCTGCCAGTGATCTTCAGTAAATACAGCGCTGCGCTGTTTGCATCTTCGTAGGCTGCGTCACAAGTTGTTTGCGTACAAGCTCTAAGCAGCGCGTGCCCTTTTCGGATGCTTGCCCGTTTACTCAATGGACTCGTTTCACGTGTCGTCACAGGTCACATGATCTCGGTGTCACGTGATTTCGTCTTTCCTTGATTAACCGATAGATCACATATGATTCATTTGCTATCAAGATTAGATTTACCTTTTTGCCATTTAATTTGCAAAATGCCATCTTTTTGTGCTGCAGTTGGTTGTTCCAGCAGTTCTGACAAGGATATTTGCAAAGAAAATAAAGTGTCTTTTCACGGATTTCCTTTGAAGAACGAGAAATTGCTTCGGGAGTGGATGATGAAGATGCGAAGGCAAGGGTTCACGCCGAACCAAAGCTCTAAACTCTGCTCCCAACATTTCGAAGAAAGTTGCTTTTTGTACCAACCGTTCATAAATAGGAGATATTTGACAAATAATGCTGTCCCTACAATGTTTTCATTCAGCAAAGTGTGCCCCAAACGTAAGCGTACTACTTATAAATTCAAGTAAGTAATATTTCTTGCTCTATCTAATGCATGTTCTTAATTTAACGCACCTTTTAAAAAATTGAAATTCTCACTTTAATATATCATTTCGAATTTCTAGTGAAGTTCGATCACTACCTGAAATGTTTTGTAAAAAGTTGATGTTTCAGTGCCGTTACGTGTTTTCAGTAATCTGCTTCAGCTGAATAAGGTGCCATTCAGTTTAATGTTCTCTTTTGTTTAGATGGTAAATAAAAAAGGGTTCTTTTCAAGAGAAACATTTCATTTTTGAGAAGAATAAATTTTCTATAATGTTGTATGTTATTTCAACTATTGAATAATTTATGAGGGATTTAAATACAAACGACTTTTTTTTTTTATATATTTGCTGTTTGACATTTTAAACCGATCAAAGCAAGATTATTAAAAACACAAAGACACCTGTACAAATACTAGATTCTAGTAGCATTGCAAAAAATCATGTGTATAATAAGCGTTATTCTGCTTTGGAAATGCGGAAGACACAGTATATTTTTTTCTCCATAAAGTCGAAATAGAACTATTTCGAGTCGAGTATCGAAGAAATTGTCAAACCTCTATTACTCGGTTGTTTAAAATTTCAAATTAACTAGCGTGTAACTAATAACTTGTTTAATGCTGAATGAAAAGTATACACTTTCTAATTATGGACATATGTTTGAGCAGGGTTTTTAGGTAAGAAAGGTGCTTTTACATGCAAACGTTGCTTGAAGATGATATTGATATTTTTAAAAATATATATGCAGTATTTTATAAGTTCTTTTCTGGTGAGTGACAAATTTAACTCTCCAATTTGATATTTCAGTCAATAATACTGAAACAGGTCTAAATATTCTTTTTTAAAAAATAGTTGCATAGTGGTACTCGACTCTCTTTCGACTTTACTGCCGTTGTGCACGATACAAGTCCTGGTGGGGGCGGGGCACAGTTTTTTTTCGCTGAACATTTTGAAAACAATATTCGTGTATTTTGTGTCTGTTGATTTTTATTTTAAAAAGCTTTTTCCAAAAAGTAATTTTCCTTACGCTACAGTTATGTTAACTTGATTGTAAAATGTGTCATACAATCTCATTAAATAGCGCTCTACTGCATTATTTTTTGTTCAGACATCGTTTCTTGTTTTTCATTTTGTAACAATATGTAGGGAAAAAATCCATCCATCCAAAAATCTCCATCTCTTCTTCATTGAAATGTGTGTTTAAAGTTTACAGTGTTACTAAATAAATATTTTGTTTAGAATTTCTAGTATAACTAGTATAATTTTCTTTTAGTGAATCTGTAACTTCGAAAGCAGTTGCAGATAATGATAGCCAGCAAGATAAGGAGGTTCAAACTGATAGTGATGTTGTGGCATACTTGCTGGAACAGCTGAGCCTTAAAGATCAGCAGATAAGCCTACTACAAAGTAAGCTGTTTTCACTGAAGAAGGTGAAATTGAATAAGAATGCATTTTTGTCTATTACAGGTTTCACTGTAGAGACATTTGATATAGTATTCGAATTCTTGAATTTAGATTTGGTAAACAGAGGATTAACACCGGAAGAGCAATTTTTTATGTTTCTGGTGCGAGTGCGATGTGGCTGCACTCTAGATTTTCTTTGCGAGCAATTCTGCCTCACAAAGTCTTCAGTTTCAAGAATGCTAAGTGCAGTCATCGATTCAGTCTACACTAAAGTAAAAGATATAGATATCTGGCTCTCAAAAAAGGCAAGTTCAAGAGTTCATGCCAGAGGCTTTTGCCTTAAAATATCCAAATTGTAGGGCAATTCTGGATTGCACTGAATTTGCGATACAAATACCCTCCAATCCTCGTGTTCAGCAGCTAACTTTTAGCTATTATAAAAATAGAAACACCGTAAAGGCATTGATTGCCATTACACCTTCTGAAGCTTTATCATATATATCAGACCTGTGGTGTGGAAAGATTTCGGACAAGCAACTTTTCTCAGAAAGTGGACTGTTGCAGCATATTCAAAATGATGATATCCTTGCTGACCGAGGATTTTTAATTGCAGCAGAGTTGGCTGCAAAGAACTGCAGATTAATAATGCCTCACTTCTTGAAGCAAAAGATCCAATTCACAGTAACAGAAAGGAATCAAAACCAACAAGTATCTAATTTACGTGTCCATGTTGAGCGGGCCATCTCACGCATAAAAAAATATCAATATTTCCGAGGTCCTATCCCTAGGCAGTGTTTTGGAGAAGTGAACAAAGTTTTTTACATTTTGGCATTTTTTACAAATTTTTCTAATCCCCTTATTAAAATTGAATAATTTTCAAATATAACTTATTGCTTGTTAATTTTGATTCCTTTAAGTTGTCATCATATCTGTAGTTCATATCTGCATTGGTAATTTTTTTAAAAATTAACTATTGAAACTCTGTTCATCTCATTTAATCTGTTTTTTCTTCATATTTTGAGATTATTTTCACTCACCAACTTACGTGAACGCCATCACCCTTCGTCGCCGTGTTGAACTAGAATGCACTCTAATTGGCGTAAAAAAACACTATAAAAAGTGAATAAAAGCATCAATGTACAGCTAAACGTATATATAATGACTGTAATGAATTAATAAACATTTGAAAGTACAAATGTTCACTTAATCTGCTAGTTACATGAACTATACTCCACCAGCTCAGTCAATTCCAGTCGAGGACTGCAGTTTCGTGCTTATTAGCAATCATCAGCCCGGCATAGGAGTGACTGAGCTGGAGGTGGAAAACCTCTTAAGGAAACCAAGAGTGCCAAACAAACTGGTAGCTAATACAGAATTAGCACTGACCAGACGAGTGACCATTGCTTCGGTCACACTTCGGTTCAACTCGAAGATTGAAGGCAAGGCATGTATATTCAGTAAGTTACTGAATATCTGCTAGTTAGATGTTGTAGAATTTTATAACAGAACAACAGCTGCAAGCTATAATTACATGAGGTCACAAAAACACACTTTCCTTCCGACTATGACTGCTTCCTTGCTATAAATGCAGGAGTGCCCACCTTAGTGTGGGGGGGGGGTCATGGTGCAGACTGTGCCTTTGAAATTTTTAGCGGAGGTCTCATAATTGGGGTGTTGCTTTTTTTTGGGGGGGGTCTTCGTAATATTTAGGAAGGGATTCGCCCTTGATCTTAGGGGAGTAGGCACCCCTGATAAATGTATATAATGATATTAACTACAAGCGGGATTATCTGCTGAGCGTCATTACCCTACTTCCCCCTAAATTTGGTTTTACTTTTAATTTTAGTTAATATTAGATTTTTGTGTGTAATTCTGCAATACATTATATCGCACACGAATTTAATAAACATACACACACGAATCAACTAACATTTGATATACACATCAATTTAATAACAAGAAGTTCCGTCTAGAACTATACGAGCCTACTTTCCCGTATACCCATACTACTTTCTAGTACCTGATCAATAATCTCAAAAATAGCTAAAATTGCAAATTGTTTCAAACATATTTTTTTAAATATTTTAAGCTGTTTTCTAGGAATAAAATATTCCTCATTCATCTAAAAAATTAGATTTGTAAAAAAAATAATAAATAAATAAAATAAAATAGCAGCACCTTTTAAACAAAGCAGCTAATGCACTTTTTTCCATTAAACAAAATTTTTTAACAGCTTTCAAAACGGAAGAATAATAATTAAACTTAATAAACTCATTAAAATAAATACATCATATAAAAAAAATCGTTTTTTTTTTTCCCTGCAGCCAAAAATAATTTTTTAAATGAATTAATGCACTTACCAAAATAAATAAAAACAATAAAATGTCAACTTAAAGAAATAATTTTCACTGTCAAAAAAAAAAAAAGTCGTCTGCGCATATCTTTATGTAGAAACATAAATGACTTCGAGTTTATCCGCCGAAAACTGAATACCTAAATTAAAACTTTAGCGTGAAAATGAAAACAAGTCATATCAACAAAACATTTCACAGTTAAAACCATAGCTGTGGAGTCGGAGTCAATCTCATTTTGGGATGAAGGAGTCGGAGTCGTATATCCAAGAATCGGAGTCATTCATTTGTCCTCCGTATATAAATTTTTGCCAAAGCTATGAAATCAGAGTCGAAGTCGGGGAGTCGGAGTCCGATTAATTGTCGGGCACAGGAGTCGGAGTCAGGTGCCACTAAATTCTAGGAGTCGGAGTCTGGAGTTTGGCATCAAGAGGTATTTCCAACAAAATTTGTTTGAAGTAAATCCGCCTTCAAGTACGGAATCTACATTGATTGCCTCATATGAGTCAAGGACGAATTTTACATAAAATACATTTGCAATTCGGAACTCCAGCGCTCGAATACGCTACCTTGCGGTGATTTACAAAACTGCAAATGAAACTAAAACATTGCCACGTTGCGTTCCACGTGTGTCTGTTGACGTAAACACAGGCAGTTTGTTCTGAGTATTTATTAACGCAATCGATGTGTCTTAGTTTGCTTTCAGCTACAGAAATTAATTCGTCCCTTAGTAGTATTCTCGAGCTTCTCAAAATAATGTTAGTTTTCATTATTTCCTTAATAATTGGTGAAAGCGAAAATTCTGGATTAACAAACTTGGATAACGTTATACAAGGTAAAAAATTTTATTGTTTTGTATGAATTTGTAAGAATATGGGGTTTTTTTTTAATCTTAAATTAATTAAACTTACCATATTTTACAGCAGCATTTAGTTGGAATGGACAATATGCAAAATATTTTCTTGAATATATTATCGTAGAACAAAATGAATAACCGAGAAAGAATTTACTTTATTCCTTTTATTCTCAGCTGAAAGGTTTCACCAAATTTGTTTAGGGTTATAGTTTTAGTATTGTGCGAGTAAAGTAACCTTGGCGAGATTTCGCGTTTTTAGTTAAACCATTTTTAATTTTTATCATGAGTGGAATAAAATGGTAGTAAGATTACAGAATTCGTTAAGTAAAAAGAAATAATGGTCAATCAACTGAAAAGAAAATTACCACCATATATCCGTAAGAATTTTGTAGATGATTTGCATAACATGACATAATTAAATCGTAACTCAGAAATTAGAAACATCGAAACAGAAAAATTTTAAATTAACCGATTCGGAAATTCGAGAGAAATAACTCAGCTACAAATGCAAAACAATAAGCGCTAGCCAAAGCAAAGCAAAGAAGTATCATCTTCTTTTGGTAATAATTTGTAATGTCATATTAAATTTTCTAGCATTAATTGTTATTCTTGTCAGGCCACAATTATTATTTAGTTTTATCAAGAATTGATAAATATCGAATTCAACATCGTGAAAATGGCTGCTTAGAACTATGAACTACGTACTTTGCATTAATGTTTGACGTTTAGTAATGCTTCTTGAATTCTCATTTCTTTCTACGTGAGTCAGAATATCAACAAGACTTTGAAAATTAATTTAAAAAGAATAAAGCAAAAAAATTATACGTACGAACAAAAATCACAACACTTTTAGCATTTTCTTTGTTACCATGTGCGTTTGTTTTAGTTTTTAAGTCCGCCATTAGACAGTGACTTCAGTGCTCCCTATAGTTCGTTGGAGTTGCGAATTTATACATGTCTTGTAATGTAACTTTTCGATAAACCGTGATAGAGTACTCTGTAACCGGTAGAACAAATAGATAAATAACATTCCATTTGGTATCATTTTTGAACCGTTTCACCACTGGCCATATTTGAATTAGTCAGTGATAAAGGAGTCCGCTGCCTATAATGCCATAAGCCTTATAAATGCGACTTTTAAGTAATTATAAGTTTTTATATAGATTTATCACTGTATTGCTTTCTAAAAATAGCGATATGGGGTAAAAATCATTCAGTATGTTATTTATTATTTTAAGTACGAAGTTATTCAAGGAAAAATAATTTTGTGTTTCCACAAGAGAGTAATTCACAACTTGGTGCAGTATTGCTTTAAAAAAATTAATTAAAAATTATAACTTCAATATAACAAAGATTTTCAATTATTTATTTTTCAGTATTTTAATATACTACTATGAAGAAATTCGCAAGAAAAATAACAATATTCAACTACAAAAGAGCAACATATCGCAATAATTTTGCGTGAAATAATTTTAAATCCGATAAAAAATTTAGTAGGTTGTTTGTTTTTGTTTCTTACTTGAAATTAATTGAATATTACTATATTTGGCTTATCCTGACTTTAAGCTGACATCTTACTGTAGTTCAAAAGGACAGACTATCTTATTTAAATTCCATCTTAATAATGTTATGTGCAAAACATTTTAAATTTTCGCAATCTGTAGAGTTAAATATTAATTATTACAAGAGCTAATTTTTATAAAGGAGCACGTCCCCCAACTCTGGTATATAGTATACATCTGAGGAACAGTTAATAGAAAAACAGAAACCTAATGTGCTTGAGATCAAAACTCTTTCTGTTAACCATTTAAAAAAACAAAAAACAAAAAAAAAAAAACACTTATCTTAAAAATATTAAATATTATATGTTTTCAGTGCTCTTCCGTTCAGGTTATTTTCATTTACAGTACAACTTCCGAACTAGCGGGACCAAAGGCAATCCTGATAACGAAAATCCGGGTAATTTGTAAAACACATTCGTAAATAAGCAGACTTATCTTTTATAACAGCAAAAAACGCTGTAACAAAATTACATAGGATTGTTATTCGCAAACACTTAATCATTTATAGTTCAGCTGCTGCTGTGTCGGAATGACACTCCAAATATGCCACGTTGTTTATTAGATGACTATAATTTATTGCACGTCCTATGCAGGAGTTGTGTATTTAATCAAAATAAAGAGCAAATATTTGGTACACTGACAGTTTCGTTCCGGCTATCATAATTTAGAATTATATCATTTCAGTGTATATATTTTTTAACTTTAAAAAAATTTGATCTAGATAAGCCGGAAGGTTCTACTGTAATTATAAATATGCATCAAAAGTACCAAAGAAAAATTCAAGTTTAGAGTCGTGAAAAATAGCTGATTTCTGACACATTGGTTGACGTTGATGATTTAGGCATATTTAAAGCATTCTGTGGATGGAAAAAAATATAATGAAACTAAGACGAAAATTTATCGTTTTAGTTCAATTTATCCTCAAAATAACACTAGTATTTTCTAAATAAAAATTGGCAGCCTCCCGAACTTTAAATTGAATCTCCATTATTATAGTGCGAGATTTTTTTCCAAAAATGAGAAAAATTATAAAATTCAACAAATTTGTATTACATCATTCAAATTATATAAACAATGCCTTACCTATTCTCCTAACGTCTTTAGTATTTAACCACGAAGATAAATAAGATGAAGATTGTTGGGGGCCTCTTTTTCGTGGTCTTTCGCTCTCTTTCTGAATTCAGCTTCAAACAGTTTTTTCGACATATTAAAAAATTGATTTAAAACTATACAAGATGAGCAAAATTATCCTGAGAGCGGAGTAAAAAGCAGAAAAAAAGTTCGTGGTACGAACTAGAGAAGATACTCTAGAGAATGGTTCTGTTGGATAAAGATAGTGGCTCCAATTCCTAAGCCATGGGCTACGGCCAAGGAAACAGTGTGACGATTTTCCCTTAGGCCCTTGGAGTGGGATAGACAAGTTCTCGTCATTGTAAAAGCTAAGAGAAAGACATCATGTTGACAGCTTTATGACGTTTAATCGTAGAAAGAGGACATTTCAGCATTTCCACTGTTTTGTATTGGTGTGGGCCCTCAGCTTAGCTCCCATATTCCTCCTCCGAGAGGAAAATTCTTAGATAAGATATAACAAGTATTGGTCCCTTCCCACGTTGGAGTTGAGGGTAATGAAAGGGCTGACTTTTTGGCTAGATCTGCTGCTGCGGAGGGTGTGAGCCCTTGTGGAGATCTTACTTTCAGTGAGATCTCCACAATTTCAAAAATGGAGCTCAATCGCCAATTTAAAACACCTCCCAGACACGCCTGGTATTTTGCAAAATGTCCTGGTGAGTCCTTTAGACTCAAGGGTAGACTCCTCCAGACAACATATTCGAGATTCCTGAGTGGCCACACAAAAGCTCTTAGATTCTCTGGGAATATCAAGACTTTTCCGGAGTGTCACTGGTGCTCTGCTGGAGAGGTTTCACCTGAGCACATTCTATCTTGTTTGGGTTTTATGAAGGACGAGCTCCTTAGTGACCCATTGCTGTTCTTGGATTTTTTGCAGATATTTGGATTCATGGGGGTTGTTTCGCATTGCTAAACATGCCCGAGATAAGTCAAAAAAAAAAAAAAAAAAAAAAAAAAAAAAAAAAACAAGTATTGGTCACTCTGAGGAAACACATTCATGCTATCTACTGCGCCCTCCTACTCTCTCTCTCCCTCTCTCTGTCTGTCCTTCCCACTCTTTACCCACATTAAACCATGCAAACTTTCTGCCAGCGCCTGCACAGCCTGTTTTTTCTGACAGGGGGAGGGGAGAGGGGGGCTTCTAATAATTTGTCTTTTTAAAAAAATTTAATTGAAGCAATTATTTAGTCAGTTTAGCGCCCTCAAACTCTGGCGCCCGGGACACGAGCTCCGTCTGCCCCCTCTAATTACGTCCCTGAGCCATGGATAAACTCGGAGGTAGAATCTCCAACTACTAGACTTTTAAAGCATCCGACTCCAACTCCTTTACCTCAAAATCGATCCAACTCCGGACTCCGCAGACACGGGAGAATAACAAGTACAATATTCTATGTACTTAGGATCAGCGTGTCAAGGCCAAATAACTTCTCCCTCCACCCTTCTTCCCCTCTGGTTGTTATGGTAACAGCACTGTGAGCTTTTCCCCGTGTTGCTTCTGCTACTCATACAATATTTTATGCGTTGTAGACACATGCAGCGTGCGTGAGGCAAAAATTTATAACGCCGTAACCGTAGAACCAGAAGGAGTGGAAAAGAGAGTACCGTCATCTCCGTGACCAGTCCGAGCCTGCCAGGTCCTAACAAAAGTTGGTGCTCCTTTGACAAGAGATATCTTCTCTTATCTAGCAGTACTTTCCGAAAAAGAAAATGTAGAAAGAATATTTACCCTATTTTGATGCTTCTAAAATTATGGTGTTCAGGTACACGAACCAACGGCACCGTGGGTTAATCAGACCCTGAACTAGTCTAATGTCCTTAAAACTCTGGCTCTCTCTCGGCTAAGAGACGATCGACGAAGAGTGCCGGATTGGGTCATCCAAGGTCATTAAAATTTTGGGGGACCAAATATGTCCTTAAGTTTCAAAAAAATAGAGAGAGATTTGAATACCAAAAATCTAAAGAAAAGATGTTTGGGAAAGTTAATTTTTTTCGCAAATTTCAAAGCTAATAGAGTGTAAGTGTCCTCAAAAGTCATTCGGGTCCCCCCTATCAACACCACACTAAAGACAGTCCCTAAGTGTGGTATTGGCTTAAGTATTGTGGTATTGGCTAAAGTCCCTAGATATGTTTTCAGGGGGGGGGGGGTTAAAGGAGATATGATTCAGTTAGTTTAAATTCATCAAAATTAATATCTGTTAATGGGTTAAATTGTTACAAGGAAAACAGGATGAGGGGTCATTTTTAAATGCTAATCAAATCTCAGATTAAGCTGGAAATAAGGAAAAATTACCACTTTTGTAGGGTTTGAGCACTTGCAACAGCGTACTGGAAGAGGCTGTAAAGCAAGGGGAGTAGATCAAGACTAGGATCAGCCTAGCTGAGTCCCTATGTGACCAGAGTCTGTTGCTGGTCGTCACATTAGTATTTGTATGTAGGAACTCTAGTACCGTCAGTAACATGCACGCACAAACTCTTTTATTTAAGTATAGATTGTAGTTGCTTCTGATTTAGTCATCTGTGCGAAGAAATGCAAAAAATTTACAGATCTGTATAGACTGGAGGCTAGGGAGCAAAAACACACACACATATAGGTTGCGTTCGACGAACTCGACCGAGAGCGACCGGTTAGTTAATCACGTGACAGCTTTTGATCACGTGCTCCAATCAACCAATCAACTGCTTAGAATGGTAACCGCTGTGGTAACCGGTTGATCATAGAACGCTTCGGTTAGTCACCAGTTACTTACCAGTCGACCGGTGAGTTTCGTCGAACGCAACCATAAATAGCACTCCATTTACAGCTGTTCATGCAAGAAGGAAACTTTGATCAAGAATCTGGCAATGGCTGTTATATTTTCCATCTTCGATCTTGACCGTCCGTTAAATACAGCTAAATCCAGCCGCCATATTTGAAAAAGGTTGCTATATTCTTTTGTTTATCGCCCTATTTGGCGATAAGCAAAATGAAGCAATTCTTTTGATACAATCGTTACGGATCAAGTTAAGTTACTTCATTAATGGTGTACAGTTAAGAAAAAAAAAACATTTAACAAAAACAATTTTTTATTTTTAATGATTTAAATATATTAGTTTATAATTGCACTTAAGAACCATTCCTAAATTGTGTTTTATTCATCCAATTCGTTTTAATTAATTTAAAAATATTTTTAATGTCACATAAAAAAAGGCAAATATGAAAAATTATTTTTAAAAAATCGAATTGTACCACGTTTGAAAAGCAAGCACTAATAAGAAACAAACAAACAAACAGTTACACAGTTTAAATGCAGTTACTTGTTTTATTATAACTTCACCGTGAAATTTGGTTATATGTTAGAGTCACTTATGGTAGAGTCATATAGGGTCATAAACTTTTCATACAGGGACTCTAATAACTCATTGGAGTTATCTGTACAAAGTCCCCCCCCCCCCAAAAGAGACACCATAAATGAAAGAGAAAAGACTCCTTTAAATACTCCTCAACCCCCCGAAAAAAAATCAACGGCAAAGTTTGTTCCATGATCTGCAGGGGTGCCCTTTCCTTCAAGAGTGAGATACCCCCCCCCCCCCCCCCAAGAACGAAACCAAAATACCTGTAAAGAAAATTTTAATGGCAGCGCAGTTCTGTCCCATGAACCCCCCCCCCCCCCCCCCAACACATACAACCATGCCCGTCATATGGGTGATCAGGGATTCAATTGCCCTTTCCCCCTGGATTTTTGAAATGTTTCTGAAATTGGGCATTTTTGTACGAATTTGGTGTTTTTTTTTTTTTTAATTAAATGCATTGCGCACAATCTGACTGATTCGAGCACTTATAATGTAAGTTTCTGGGGACATTATCTCCCTCCCTCCATTCCAGAAAATTTGAAATGGCGGGCCTTTGGGACAAAAGACACATTGCTACAAACTCACATACATGCTTACATAATAAAGTGCTCGAATAAAGTGCAAATCTAAGTGCATAAATCAAGAGCGGATCCAACTTCTGCTTTTAGAGGGGGTTATTCAGAAAGGGGGGGAGGGGTCGTGTCACATATTGCTCTTCTTGAGCTCAAATGGGGGGGGGGGGTACCCGCAGTGGCGGCGCGAGAGCAAAAGTGGACATCGGCGATGCAGTTTTGCGAGGCCCTTTTAATCATAAAATATTCTCAGACAAATAATTGAATTCATGGAATTAATTTTTGTACTAACTATTGGCACTTAGGTTTCCCAATTCACTTAATTGCTAGGACATTTCGTGATTAGTAGCGCAGTCAAAAAGAAGTTTTTTTGGTGGTGGGGGTGGGGGAGGAGGCGGCACATTCACGGGGGAAAAAATAACCTGATAGAAAGGGGGGTCGGGGGGTTCTCCCCCGGAAAATTTTTTAAATTTATAGTTTAAAGACCCCTTTTTAGGCTTTCTTTGCTGATGTTATAAGGGAAAAAAGGTGCAGGGGGTCTCGGTGGAAATTTCTAGAAATTGAATCCTTAAAATCGCAAGTATAGGCCATATTTATTGACTTTAGGGTCAGAGACTGTCCCAGATCGATTCTTAAAAAAAAAAAAAGGTTAAAATCAATCTCCTGCAAATTCTCGAAATTGAAGTTTTAAAAACGGAATTTTAGACTTACGTTGAAGATTTTACGGGAAGGAAGGGAGCTCTTCCCCTTGAAAAAATTTTTGGATTATGGTACTAAAAACTTTAGCAATATTTTATATTCAGAAGTCATTCCACTTAAACTTTTTGTTAATGCAGTTTAAAAAGCCTAATTGCTTATGATATAAAAAAAAGACGGTATGGGGACCCTTGCCCGAATATTTTCTGAAATTCAAGCCTTAAAAATGCGATTGTAGGGCCATTTTTTGTAGTATTAGGTTCGGTAATTTTTGAAATTCAAGCTAAAAAAACGCAATTTTAAGCGATTTTCGATGTTGTTGAGTATTTGGGGACTTTAAGCTGGAAATATCGCGAAATTTAAGATCTGGAAAAAAAATTCAATTGCACCATAATGTTTTCGGTGTCTGTGGTGAGGGGGGGAGAGGAGGGAGTTCGGAGGAGCAACATTTTGAATATTTTCTTACTTTTAGATGAACTTGGAAAACAAGAGAAAAAAGAAAAGAAGTGAAAAGAACAAAAAGAAGGGGGTGGGGGGAATAGAGCGAATAGAGTTAGCTGATCAATAAGCTGTTGCCACTGAATATTTTTAACTTAGGCCCCGGCAGAATGGGGCCAAACTTTTGCTAAGGCTGGGCTCTGTGCAGTCTCCCCTGCACACACTATTTTGATTACTTTTGCGTTTGTTGTATTTAATAAGAGCTTCAATTAAAAACATGGAAATATCTTAAAACTTCTGAGAATTTTGCGAGGCCCTATCTGCGCGAGGCCGTCGGCAGTTGCCGACGTCGCCGACG
The DNA here is from genome assembly GCF_026930045.1 of Uloborus diversus. Classification (NCBI taxonomy): domain Eukaryota; kingdom Metazoa; phylum Arthropoda; class Arachnida; order Araneae; family Uloboridae; genus Uloborus; species Uloborus diversus. The sequence continues at coordinate 240,689,272 of NC_072731.1, read as the reverse complement.
CCTAGCGCCGCCACTGGGTACCCGTCCCCATCTGGAGCCGTTCCTTAATAAAATTTGCAATGGATAGCAAATTTGCTTATTCTATACTTTGTTTAATATAAATTTCTCATTTCAGTACGAAGATATTTTTTTTGTTTTAATCAGATCAGTTTTTTTTTTTTTTTTTTTTTGGTGCATTTATTTCTTTGTTTTTTCGCAGCCCAATGTAAATGAAATGCTAGAAAAAATTTTCGTTAGTAAACTCCTAAAATACCATAGTTAAAAAAAAAAGAAAAAAAATCGCAAAACAAAATTTTGAACAGGCATCTCGTTTACAGAACCAATCTGTGAGCTCAAGGCCAAATTGCAACTGTTATTCCCTCCCCCGCCCCCCTCCTCGACTGCCTGCATACATAGACATTTGTATGTGTAATTTTACGGAGTAACTAAGAAAATATTTCCATTTTAAATTAGTAATAAAAAAGAAAGCTTCGATTATTATGAAAGGGAGTTTATTAAATACCTTCAATAAAGCATTGACATTTTTTCTGGTGGCTGGGCAGCTTAATTTTAAATATAGTCAAATTTTGCCCAATATTTACTAACGAAAATAATTTCAGGTATATAAATTAGTATCAAAGTCTCAAAAATCATATTCATCATACCAACATAAAGGTAGTGTTTGTTGAAAAAATTTCATCATTCTCTTCAAATTTTCTAACTTTCTGGTTTTGTCTCCACTTATTTAACAGATGCTCTTAACATGTGAAATCTACATTTTTAAATTAAAATGTAGCTTTTTTTCTTTTTCATATATTCAAAACTAGGGAATAGAAACGCGGACCATCGTTTTCCGAAAAGTTTCACTTTTGGTTTCGATTCTATCCCATAGCGCAGGTGTTCCCAAACTTTTTCAATTCGCGGCAGCCTTAGAAGAAATATAATTTTTCTAGGCATCCCAGTCTTTATTGATCATATATGTGTACGAATGTTACCGTGGGCACTTCGTGGCATCTTTTCGCGGATTAATCGGTAAAAATCGGCTGAAAAAAATTGTTAAAGTGGCCGCTGACCGATATGCTAATGCATTGTCGCATCTCTACTTCGCACCAGGAAAAAAAATGACGTTGATATTCCATTTATATTCTTGAGTCACTAGAAAAAAAAAATTAAATAAATAAATAAAAACTTATATTTAAAATTTTTTCTCTCCATAAGGGAGAAAATGAATCAAATACACGACATATAAATTCCCAAAATGGGGGAGGAAATCAATAAAATATTTGTTAACTAATTAGTCTCTTTCATTTCTATTTGACTATATTATACTTTATCCTTTATTTTGCGGCCTCTTGACAGAATGTACTACACCGATCCCTTCCATTTTGGTGGAACTTAGAAATATCAATCATGAATTTTAATCTTTTTTTGATATTTTCAATTTGGCCCAGGTTCCATAGTTGTGGTATGCCCTTTGTTAGTACAGCCATAAAAATATATTACTTTTTTCAATTTTTCAGAAAATTTGAAGTGATAAACAAATGTTACACAACAGTTTTTAATTTTAATCTATACATTGTCTTTATCAATAAAAGTATTAATTTGAAATTAAACCCTGCCAGTGTTTGGAAAATAAACAAAATCTGGAAAACTAAGAAATTACAACAGAGAAAGCGAAAATGAGTGAGCTCTATTTACAATTCGTGTATTGATTTAAAAAAGGGAAAAGCATATCCTCTCTAATGTATAAATAAGCATGTCCTTGATGAACATTGCCTGACTGAGACAATTTCTCCCACTCATCAATTAGTCAGAAACTGATCTTAGTTTCTCTAATTAATATTTCATTATACCTTTTATTTGTGTTCATTTTCAAAAGAGAAACATATCCTCTGTAATATATAAATATACAAACAATTGATGAACTGTATGTCTGAGACAATTTCTTCTACTCATATTTAATCAAACATAACTGAACTAATGCTTATCTGCTACATTAGCAACCAGACTTCACCTGATTAAAATGGTCCCTCCCCTTTCTGGCTTCTTCTTTATAGCAAAAATAAAGTTTATAAATTGATGTAACTTTATCACACAGAAGTAGCAAATTTGAGGGTTTGCAAAAATATAACCATTTAGTCGAAAAAACTAAATATAAAGACACATAGACTTGGATATAAGAATTTTATTTATAGCTACAAAAAATATAGGCACCATTTCAAAATATGTAATCTTTACTTTGTGATTAATGAAACAGAAATTTGATACATGGTTATAAACAAAACTCTTTTTATATGGTTATAAACAAAACATTTCAAAATATGTAATCTTTACTTTGTGATTAATGAAACAGAAATTTGATACATGGTTGTAAACAAAACTCTTTTAATAAAGTTGATTTAATCTTGCTAAGCAGGTGGTGCAGTTGATGCCATTATTTTTTTCAAAAGCATCTTTACTTTTAACATGAAGCCTTAGGATAACCGTATAGCAATACAAAAATCTTCGGTTTTCCCTTTGGCCCAGATCAGGGATTATGTGGGTTAATGACATCAGCTTTGATTACTAAACTACATGGAATGCAGCTGAGTCCCTGACCCTAGAGGCACCCTTGGGTAAGATATCAGGACATGAAAAAAAAATAGCAATGAGGTATCAAGGAAAAGGGATTACTTGTGATGATGACTCACTGAGCAAAGCATGGGATGTTCAAAGAAGCTCCCACACCTGAAGTAAAATTGCTTTATACATTTCTATAAAGGTTGTGTAAAGTGAGAGAGAGAGAGAGGTTTTTAAAGAAGTGATATGAGAAAAAAAAACCTTTATTTATAAAAAAAAAAAACACACACACACACAAAAAAAAGTTTAGTTGTGCCAGTCATTGGGAATTAAAGGGTTCAATGACACTAATTCCCCACACTTTTGGTTACACTTCATTATGTTTAGTGAAAATATATAATACATTCAAATCTCAGACTGGTTCAAACTTCAAGTTATGGGAAGTTACCACAGCCCCTCAAGGAATATTTGAGATATTGAGAGTTGATTGTATAACACAAATAAAAAAATAATGTGTTCCGGGATTTATTCCAGATGATTGAAGACCTCAGTGATGATTAGTGGTGACCACGGCTTGTTAAATATATCCATGGTTAAAGTACAAGTTCCCATGCCAGATTGATACTTTTGGGACTGCTGGATCAGGGGTTGCTTGGCTCCTGGTCTGAATAAAAAAACCAGAACTGTCTTCAAGGCCTCATCCAACTGGTTAATCTCCATGTTGTAGTAAGTATGACCCTGGAGTGTTGAGAGAGAGAGAGAATCCCATTCTTCAGTTGATTCAGTAGCTACTCTTCAGGCTCGGAAAAAACCGAAAAGCACAAGCAGAGTTAATGGCAGCAAACGAAGCCAATTCCCTCTACAATGTGCCATTCAGTCGGGAATTTCCAGCCTCTGCAACTGGACGCCTGAAATAGTTCTTGAACTCTGGGAAGAAAAAACAACTTAATTTAAAAGCAACAATATTATGCAATGCTAATGGACACAATCCTGTTTTTCATCCTGTTCAGAAAAATAATATATTTTATTTCTCAACATGTTTGTAATTAAAATATTTCGTCAATTATTTGCTATTACTTTTTTTGTCATATATTACACCAAGGTGTAACCATGTATTATATAAAAAATTTACTTAGCTATGATTGCTTCATAATAGAGATTATATCAAGAATAGAAGCAAGACACATTCATACGAAAGATTGTTCAAGAATTAAATGCATTGCCTGTGTATTACAAGAAAATTCTCTAAATATAGTATGGCACAAAACCAATTCAAGTTGAGAATCAAGTTTAATAACAATCTGGGAGTAATCCAAGTTTCCAATTACACAGATTAACGATAGAGAATAGCATCCATAAGAAAGTAACAATTTTAAAGATCAAACATACCCACACTTCCATTGATTCAGTAATTACTCTTCAAGCTCGGAAAAAACCGAAAAGCATAAGCAGAGGAAACGGCAGCAAATGAAACCAATTCCCTCTACTATGTGCCATTCAGTCAGGAATTTTCAGCCTCTGCAACTGGACACCAGAAACAGTTTTTAGACTCTGGGGAGGAAAAACTTAATTTAAAATTTGAATGCAACACTATAACAATGATAATGGAATAGCATACAATAGTTCTAAATAGGTATCCATCCTATTCAGAAAATAATTAATATATTTTGCTTCTCAACATGTTATTAATTAAAACATTCTTCAACAGGTACAATAATAAACTAGCTGTTATCAATAGCTTATTCTCTTTAACTTTTTTTTTTGTTGTCTATTACACTAAGGTGTGACCATCTATTATAAAAAAATATACTTCAACTATGATAGCTTCATAATATTACATCAAGAATTGAATGCACGACCTGCTTATTACAGGAAAAATTTCTCAAATTATAGTATGATACAAAACCAATTCTCAAATTATAGTATGATACAAAACCAATTCAAGTTGAGGATCAAGTTTCATAACAGTCTAGGAATAATTAAACAGATAAACAATATAGAATAGTTTCAAAAAGTAGAACTGTAATAAATTAAAATAGATTGGACATCTTTCTACGTATGGAGAAAAAATCTCAAGAATAAAAACAAATATCAAGCAGTAAAAATCCTCAACATATAAGCACTTTAACCTGGAGCGTTTGTTGCTGCTCACAGCTACTGCACCCCACATGATACTTTGATTTAAATACTTCAGTATTTATCCTTAAGCATGTGACAATATCTGGAACTGGCAAGAAAATCAAATCTGCATGTTATTTTTCTGAAAGTCATGAAGCAATTCAGCAATAAAAGCATGATTGACAGATCTTTTAAAGGATGATGAGTGAATTATTTAATTTGAGATTTCCGTTACACAGAATTCTATTAAATAGCAAAAGCTAGAAGGAAAAAAATGATTGTTTGATAACTGTTTTATAATTCAAAAAGGTAAGAATCTGCATCAGATGAATATACTCCTGTTTAAAAACATAATTTGGTCAATAGGTACCTGCATTTTGAAAAAGAAAAATGCATAAATTATTTTTCTTCTAGAAAATACCATATTTTGCTCCTGTCTGTAACTTTGCAATTTTACTCAAATGAAACAGATACACTATATAGGAAGCTAAATATAATAACTATTGCAGAAATAGTTATTAGTTAACAGAGAAATCTCATTTCGTCTAACGAGCAAAGTATTAAGTCCATAGCAAGAAATTATTGAAATCAAATCCTTATTTACTTCATATCCATAATAACGACGTTCATCATTGAGCGAAACCGTTTTGTAAGATACTATTAAGATGCATTTCTTTAGAAATTAGTTGATTTAATATGAAATCTACACTGAATTACAAGCCGTTATCTAAGTTTACTTATGCTTTAATTAAAATATGAATAAAATTGTACCATTGTTTGTTTCCTTTATGAATCAAAGCAAAATCCTCTTTGTTCTCATGTTCACGAGCGCCAAACCATTACGAGATCACTTTGAAGAAAGAGAAATACATAAATTAATCATTTCATCTCAATAGCTCAATATTAAATACATTGTAACATGTTATTGACATCAAATCACATTTATGACATGCAAGATCGAGCGAAACCATTTTGCAAGACATTAGGCAGTTTTTGAATAAATATTCGTTGAAATAACAAATGAAACTTGCAACATTACTAATTTCAAGAGTTAATTTGTGTTTTTGTGAAACATAAATTCAAATTAATCATTAAAACGTACCTCACAATCACCTAAATCCTCAGGCCCCCTCGTGTATCTACCGTTTGTTTGCGCGCCAAACCATTGCGTCGCCAAATGTCAAGGTTGCCGTAAATTTCCCTGTAAAAATCGCCAGGATTTAGCTGTAATTAATGTCCGCCTCGATACCGTGGTGCGGTTTTTAATAGAAGTTGCGCTGTTTTTTTAGACTTTCGGTAGAAGTTTATAAAGTTTGAAGTAAATAAATAAAAATATTTTAGGATGGCTGATCCGGAGCAATTTGATGGTGTGCTTTTAGCAATGGCCCAACAGCACGAGGGTGGCGTTCCCCAGGTATTGTTAATTGAAATTAGTATCCAAGTCCGACTTGTGTATAAACTTTGAAAACGGCTTTTCTTGATACATATAAAGAATCATTTGAATTGTTTTTATATTTTTTTGTTTTAACAGCTTCTGGAAACAATTTTTGGATTTTTACTGCGCAAGACCGATTTCTTTACTGGAGCCGCTCCCGGTGCTTGTGAAAAAGTGAGTTATTTCTTTGTGAATGTTGTTACAACCCTTTCGGTCCATTGGACAAATGAGCTCAAGTCTCTGCACTCGCAAAACCTTGATATTGTGGAGAACGGGGCCCCTGGAGAACATTAAGCAAAATTATATGACCTCAAAGAAGGAAGGTATTGAGACTCATACATACTCATGTGTGTGTGATCCATTTAGGGGATATTTCGATAATTGGGAATCTGGCGCGGTCGTCTCTTTTTTGGCTTAAATACTTTTATTTTGGTAACCCTGCTGATTTATAGTAACCCTATGTGAATAGATGTTTCCGATCTCTTTGTTTTGATTTGCAAAGAAAAATACCTCTCGCGCAGGCGCTGGAGCCGAAAATTAACGCCAACGAAGAAAGATTGCCAGATTTCCAATTATCGAAATATCCCCTCGATTTAATTTCTTCCATATTTCTCTTTCATGAATTATTGGAAAAGTAGCAACCTTCAACTCATTGTGCAATATTTTGTTGAAGTCTAATCAAATAATCTTACCTAGTATTTGATCCAATACTTAAAAAATTTATGAGTGTTAGGAACAGATGGCACCTATTAGCAAATTGGCAGATATTGATGATCATTTGAAAGAAGATAATTGGTAAATTTACTGGGGCAGTCGGTTTTTTAATAATGATAGTGATTTGTAGTCTTATAATTTTTCCCATCACTTTTTTTTTCCATGTTTCCTTTAATTTTTATATGTTTATGCTGGCATCCCCCCCCCTCCCACACACTATTTTAAAACCATAATACAAGCCACCCTACTATTCATTTCATTTTCTTTTGCTTGCACCTGCTACTTCCCCCTCCCCTATTCCCAATTCTTTCCAGAACTTCAGGTATAGCTTCATGAATCAATTTTCGAAGACACAAATGAATTATTTTTACTAATAATCAAGCTGAAAATCTCTGTCTGTGTGGATATCTGGATCTCTGAGGCGCATAGTGCCTAGACCGTTCGGCCGATTTCATGAAATTTGGCGCAGAATTAGTTTGTACCTTGAAGCAATTTTTCAAAAATTCAATTTTGTTCTTTTTCTATTCCAATTAAAAAAAAAAATTACCAAGCAGATTATCACAATGTGGGAAAGTAAATTACCAAATTATCATAATGTGGAACCATAACATGGGCAAGCAAATGAACATAACCAATTGGTGAGAAATTCATCATCCATTATTTGTAAATGTACATGAGAACCAAATGGCCTTTTAATTTTCTACTAAATCAAAGCCGTGCGGGTACCACTAGTAATACATAAAACAAAAAACATATTTTATGATGATAACATCATTGTTAAATGAAAAAGTAGTAATTTTTATACAGAAATGTTAACTGTGAAATAAAAAAAATTGTTGGAATCCGAGCATTCCTCAAAAGTTAGTGGGAGAAAGGAGAACCAACAGATCGACTTGTAACTCTCATAACCTCCCTTCTTTGTGTTTTTTTTTTTTTTCAATCTGAATCAATTCGATTAATCTTTAAAACTGAACAAACATACTTTTTAAAAATTTTATTTTGTTATTTTACTATAACCTGATATCGTACGTTGAAGAAAATTACATTTATTAGTGTCAATAAATTCATTCAGCATATTATTTGCATAAGTTGCTCTAGTATAGGGCAATAACATCATTAAATCAACATACTGGAAGAATGAGCTCTTATTTATTTCATCAACACTATAAAATTGATCTACAATTTCTTTCCTTTTATATATTTCTTTGTTTAATTTATTTAAATTATCATTCCTTCATTTTTATTCCTCAAAACGTGAACTAGATTTCAACTATTAATTACTGTTGAAAAAGTATTAATTCTGAAACATTTGTAGTTGTTGCTGGAGAAATTCAAAAAGTTTGAGAAATTAGCTGATAGTGAACGAAAGAAAAAAGACCAGGAAAGAGAAGAGGCTGAGAAAAGAAGAAAGGAAAGAATTTCCCGTCGACAAAAGGAGGAACAAGATAAGATGGAGGTGGACAATTCTAATCGAGTAACAGAATTGACTGATGAGGAGGCTGAGAAACTCCAAAAAGAAATTGATGAAGTATGTACCAGAAAAAAATGTAAAATGTTTCAGTAATTTCTTATATTCCTTTAAAAGATTTAGTGTTTAATGCAACATTTAAAAGTGGAAGAGTTTTCCCCAAACAGTCTAAACACTTTAAAATTTAATTGGCAGCTCTTGAGTTTTGTTGAATGTAGTATGTTCTTTCTATCAAACTTCTAGAGCTTGTTTTGGACAAACTAAACAAGCACTAGCTGTTTGATGGAAAGAAAGTTAGAGTTAAGTGCAAAAACAGCAAATAAAAAACTCCAGCAGTGTTGAATGTTGTTGCATTCAAACTACCTCGGAAATTTAAATTCATTCAAAGTTGTTTTATAAAAAGTTCTTTCCTTTTAGAGCATGATTTTTTATTATGACATTACTCAAGTCTGGGGTTTTTTGAGTGAGTATGAGAAAGAGAGGCGGGGACTGCAAAGTGCCCATCGCTTTAATCTATTCATATATAATAGATATATGCTAGGATGTTGTGAGAAAATTCTAATTCTTCTTAGGGAACCACAAATCAAAAAAAGTTTTGGAATGCCCGACTTAAGTCATTGGTGCATTTTTTTAAAATTAATTAATTATTTTTTTTTTTTTTTGTCTTTGGCTTAAACTTTAAATTGCAATTATTTTCTTCTGATTTCATTTCATTTTTTTTTTTTTTTTTTTGCTTGTTTATTTAAAATATGCTCTTATACTGTAATAATATTTATCATTTTCATGAATTTGTGAATGGGTTAACTTTGTTAATTTTGCACCATAAAATATACATTACACCATTCAGTAGGCTTACTCATAAGCACATGAAGCTCCTGTAGCCTGTTTATCATTTCATTCAGTTTTTTACCAGCAATTTGTGGTGCACTAAATTTACTTTATCTACCAGTTTCCTGGCACTCTCAACTTCAATGATATGACCTCTGCTTCCAACTTGGTTATTGTCTGCTCCAGACTGATGGGTCCATAGCAAGGACAAAACTGCAGTCTTTGGATATCATTACTGGGCTTTCAGTATATTGTGTGCATGTGGATTTATTTGCCTCTTACTTTCAACTGAACTTTTTTGTGGACTGCTACAGGGAATGTTTCTGTTGCTGATCAAAATTACATTCAGAGTTGAAACCTCTTTACACACGGTGATAGGGTATATTTGAAACTTTTTTTTTTATTTCCAAGTGCCTTCTGAATGGGCTATTGGTCAAGAAGTTTCAGAGATTTCTGAGGAACTTTTTTCCTAAAAATTTCATCTATTATCCCTGTTTGTGTTTTTTTCATTTAAGTTTATTTAATATTTTTTCTTGCTTTTTTTTTTAACTTCTTTTCTCCCTTTTAATTCAGATTTTAATACTCTACAAACTATGAACTCTACTGTTTGTAAGTGCTGCAGTTCGGCAGATCATAGCATTAAATATTCATTGAAAAGTTGACTTTATAGGAGCTGTAAATTGTTCATTGTTAAAAGAGCTCACTTTAATTCAATTTGCTCTGAAGCTAATAACAAACCATCAACTAGACAGAACAGCTTGTATCAGGTTGTCCTGGGCAGATTTCAAAACAGCAATACAGTTCAAATAATGCTGAATTATCATTGCCAGTTGATCATAAAATTTATGAATTAAAATGTAGCATGTTCTATACTGCAAAAATACAAGTCAGCAATGAAGAACACCTACCCTAAAAACCTGTAAAACTGACAATATAAACGGAAAAACACCATGTTGAAGTTGTTGGAATATTTTATGTTTTGACTAGATTGCAATTTTTTCATTATTTGTAATGGCATTCATGTGAAATGCTCAACGGAAAAACTTTTTGTACTTTGGCAATCAATTATTATGAAATTTAATTTATAAGAAAAAGGCACCTGATAGGGCATAATTGTTACTAATTAATATCATGACCTTATTGTTACTAATTAATTTCTAATATTTACCCTTAAAAATAATCAGTTGAGAAGATTACTGAAATCATTTACTGCACATTCATAAAGTATTTGAACACAATTGATAGATAACATTTTCGACGGTTTAGGAGGGGATCATGACCCCCAAGACCTTCCCCTTTGTATCTGCCACTGCCGCCCACGACTATCTTGCTCTTCTTTGATTTAAAAAGAAAGCAGAGAAATTACTTGTTTTTCATTTGTTATTTTTTAAGAATTTTTGTTAAAATTTCTTTTTGTTGTTTTTTTTTGTTTGTAGTTTAAATTTCGTTTAAAATTTCGTTTTGTTTATTTTTTTGTTTGTAATTTAATTAGAATTTTTGTTTACAATTTCTGTTTTTTAGAAAGCCAAAAATAAGCAAAAAGAGGCAGGTGAATCAGCAATAGAAGAAAATGGTGGAGATCAAATTGATGTCAGCAAAGATAAGGTAAAATTTAAATTTTTTTATAACACTTGTTAGGCATTTATCTGATCTTTTGTAGTACTATGCACTTGTAATAGGTCCTTTGCAAAGTATAAGATTCAATACTTGAACTCCAAAAGTCAGTATTACCTTGCATGAAGCTCAGTGGCTCAGTAGTAGTGCCTTGTGCTTTCACGCCATGGGTCCGCGTTCTATCCCCAGGTCGGGCATGCTCGACTCGGTCGTTCATCCTTTTAGTGGGTCAATAAAATGAGTACCAAACATGCTCAAGAACTGAACTCTGAGGGTTCCGCGTTAAGCTGATCACCTAACCGGAACATCTGCCTAGCACCCGAGAGCCCTTGGTCAAGAAGACTGAGATTACTCCATGAGGTACAGTAAGCCTTGACCCCCATGGGCTGTCATGCCACTGGATTTGGTTTGATTTTTTATTACCTTGCTTCCTTTCATCGCTGATGCATCTAAAACATAGGATTTAAAATGATATCTCTCAGGACTGTGACATATCAAAGATAAAAAAAAGAAGAAAAAAAAACTTTTTTTTTTTTAAAAAACCTAAAGATAATCTTATTTCCATCTGGATCTAAACTTTTTTAAAGTGAAATTTAGTTGTTTAATGCAAAACCTAATTTTGTTAAATACAAAAACATAAAATGTTGATAAATAAAAATGTTTAATGTTAAACTGGAGAATTTTTTGTGAAATAGCCTATGGTCCTTCCCCTGATCCCCAAAATGTCATCCTCTCCAAGTCTAAGCAGCAATTGACAAAGAAACTTTTACTGACTGTCACTTACCATTAGAAGCTTTAAAAAAATTCTGAATTGAAAAAAGGCTCTGTGCAACACCAGAAAGGAGCATTTAATAATTATAAAAATTTTGTGTTCTAATAACATCTCATTAAATTTTCAACATTAAACTAATCATCCTTATTTTTATTTATTTATTTTTTGACTGCAATTTTATGTGCAGGTAGCTTTCTAGTACATTTGATATGAAGACACGTAAGGAAACTTGATTTTTTGAATCACCTATAATGAAAATTAGTGTTAAGAATTTTTTAATTTTTCAAATGTTGTTTTTGGAGTAAAATATTTTACTTTTTTTTTAAATATTTAGTCTGACCGTGAAGAAGAAGAAGATGAGGAAGATAAGAATAAGCTTAAACCAAATGCTGGAAACGGTTGTGATCTACCAAACTATAGATGGACACAAAGTTTAAATGAAATTGAGGTTTGTATTTTATGGCTTTAGTTTATTATAAAATTTATAAAACTAGAAGGAAAAATATCAGAAAAGACAGTTGTTAGCAGCAAGTAAAAAACAGAGAAACAAGGGCTTTTAGAATAGACACTGAGGATTTTAAAGGGCTTTTAGAATAGATGTTTCATCTGTCTTTAGATACCAATTTCGGAAACACTTCGTCAGTCATCAGCCAGTTTCATGCATTGAACTGGCTGGTTTTCATGCATTACATTTCTTTTTCTGTGAAATGTAATGCATGAAAATGATGAAAATTTCTGTTTAAAAAATCATAAAATGTACACTTTGCAAAGCCTTAAGTGCAAAGGTACACTTTGTATCCCTTGTTTTGGGGTTCCCCACCCCCCAATGCATTTAAAATGTAAGCTTTTGATTCCACTTGAAATGTACTGTTGCAAAATATAATTCTGTGACCTGTTTCTTTTCTTGACTATATTTTTTTTCCCTCATACATTTTTTTTTTTTTTGCACTTTGTTTTGAAATTTATTTTACACTAAATGTTTTCAACTTTTTTACATTCAGTATAACTTTGATTTAACCATACCCGATTTAAAGATTTTCTCAATTTACTGATACATTTCACTGCTCCAGATTTGACTGCGTTAAATGTCCATGCTGCTTGATTTAACGATATCCTTTATTTAACAATAACTTTTCCGGTCCCTTGACAATTGTTAAATCAAGGTTATACTGTAGTTAGAAAAATACCATACATCAGGGTCTTAGGTCGTATGAGACCCCTCGGCCTCCAACCTACGGCCTGTGGGCTATAGAGCCATATTCAGCTTATGAACAGATTTTGTCTGACCCGCTGGAAGTTTACAAACTGAAAAGAATTTTTTAAATTGATGATCTATTTCCTTTTAAGCATTTTCAAGGGAAACTAAACCCAAACAATCGTGAAAACCTCCACTGAGCATTTAATTTAGCAAAAAAATTGATAGGTTATGGGAGGGGCGGACGGGGGGAGGGTTTGTGCTATCCGGACCATGAGATGAAATATTGTTGGATTGTTGGCCTGCCTCGCTCCCAAAATTTATAATATCCCCCTTGTGTTAAAAAAGTTGGTGACCCCTGGCTTTTTTTTAATGACATTAGTATCTTAGTGCTAATGACTATAATATTAATTATATTAGAATTTGTTATAAAACTAAATGTTTGATAAAGTAGATTATGTCACTTACAAGCTATTTGTTTTTTAGAACTCTGAGATTGTTCTAAATTTATGTATTAAATTTAATTTATGTGTTAAATCTAACTTTAAACTTTTTAAAACCATATTTTCATCTCATATTTCGTTGTTTAAAATCTCCCGTTTTTCTCCATTGAACCTTTTACCTAATCTTTTGTTTTTTCTTTTCATAAGGTCAGCTGCTCTAGGCATGAAATAAAGTTACACTTTATCAAAATGTTCTCTATGGCCTTAACTAATGGCTATGAAAGTTTTTTTTTTTTTTTTTGCTTAGGTTATTGAAATAGTAATTCAAACTTTTGAAATGGGGCATATTGATTGAAAAATCGTATGAGCTAATCACTTCAGGATAAGTATAAAACTCAAATATTAAATCATATTGTTTTGACAATAATTAACTTCTTTTCTCTGTGTGTAAAAAGTCAGTTTAATTTTTGAACAAATGCATTAACAAATAAAAAGAGGCTTATAAATAGCTTAGAGCTGAAGGTTTGCAATGCCTAATGTTATAAAGTTGATGGAAAATTTTATCGTTTGGCAGACACAGACACTTTTCCCTTTTATGTTTTTGGGACCTTATACTTTTTTTACGAACATTCTTAAGTGTCTGTGATTTTTATATCAAAAACATAAAAAATGTATGCTTTAATATATTATCTTTCTCATATTACAAATTCCCATTTTAATTGGACTATTGTAAGTTTTTACGTCTACAAGTGCATTAATTAAAAATAACCTTAAAAAAACCTTACTGCTATTTTCCAGCTTAAAGTTCCCGTTCCAGTTAATTTTAAAGTTAGAGGCAGGGACGTTATTGTTGATATAGAAAAAAAGGTATGCATATTTTTTATCACATAAGTTGTTTTCTCCCTTAGTTCTGCTCGTTTTCTTAAAGCTAATTGTCTTTTTTATTTTCAGCATCTTAAAGTTGGATTAAAGGGACATCCTCCTATCATAGATGGGGAGTTATTTAATAATATAAAGAAAGAGGAATGTTGTTGGGTAATGGAAGATAACAAGACTATATCTATAACTCTAGAAAAGGTAAAGATCTCTTTGAATATTAAAGAATTTTTATTCTTTGGTTAAAAAGGGAAAGCAACTAAAGAGAAACTGATGTGTAGGCTGGAAGTTTGCAAAGCTCAAAAGTGTTTAAAAGAACATTTTTGAGTTGAAAGCTAGCACTGATTACCTAATTAGTGTTTGCAAAAAGCACTGCAATTGAAAAATACATATAACATGAAATTTACATCATTGAAGCGAAGCTTCTTTTAGGGGGAAATGCGGGGTGGTAAAATAAAGTATCTATTTTTCTTTTCTCCATCATCCCTTGTAAATTTGGTCACCAGGACCCCCATTTCCCATAAAATGAATACTTCTATCTCAAGCCATGGCTCTATTTTCCGACTAGGCTGACATAGCCTCTTGTCGTCCTTGTTTGTAAGTTGCAAATTTTTAGTGTTTTTAATTTATTATATTTAAACTAGCCTAGTTGAGGTGCGTTTTTTGCGAGGCTACTCAGTTTTAAATGAATTTTCTAACTTGCAACTTATTAATACATTTTTATCTTTAGGTACTTATTTTTTTGGAAAAGGTGTTTTGAAAAGTGCTTCGTTTTTATCTCAAAAATTGAGTATGATTTCATTTACTAATAAATTACTGGTAAAGTTCCCTTATTTTTGGGAGAATACTAAAACATAAGCAAATAAAGGCTACATTTTTCACTTGTTTTCAAACAGAAATATTTTCAAAGAATTAGAAGATCTATTTTTATTGGAAAAGTTTGGAAGTGGTTTAGAGGGGTTGATCATGATTTATGCCATTTTGTTTCAATTACTCTGCTTGCCTTGTGTGGGGAATTTGCATTTCAAGTTTTCAATTCCTCTGCTTGTCCTGTTTTGGCATCTTGGTACAAGATGCTTAATTTTGCACAGTAGAGTTAACAGCCTTATTGAGCAATTTTTTGTTTTGAAAGATAATTCTAGTGGCAAGAGAAGTATAACATTAGATTCTAACTCTAATTTAAATCTTTTTCTAGCAATTTTTCATCGAAAAGCTTGCTTTCAATTATCGTGTATTTCTGATAAGTAAAATGAAATCGGAAAGTTGTTTTCTCGATATTCGTATGTGTTGAGTAATTTAAAAGCTTTTGGTAAAATTTTAATTCTCAAGACGTTAATATGACCATTTTTCATTACTTTTGTTTGTTTTTTGTTTATTTGCAATTTAGAGCTAGTAAAAATGCTGTTCAAAGAAGAATGTTATAAAAATCTTCATTGTGAAAGTTATTTGTGTAGAATGTTACTCATTATGTTTGTTGTTAAATGAATTTCTGCTACAAGGTTCTGAATTGCTAGATTTTTTATATGAATCTTACAAATTATTTTTTTGAAGTTATGCTTCTTATGGGAGGTTGGCAGCCGGGGTGAACTGGAAAAACAAAAGAAACATTCCACCTGCTGCCTTTGATACACACAGCTTTGTTTGTATAAAAATCATTAAACAGTTCATCCATAGCAAAATCTCCGTGATGCAGTTGACTTGCACTTTTGGCTCTTAACAGAAAGGTTAGTGGGTTAAGCCCACCTGTGAGGAGAATATAGAATATGTTTTTTAATATTTAAACAAAAAAAAAGCAGTCACGGGACTTGACAACAGAAACTGATTTTATTGAAAGACATAAGTTTCTAACGTTGAAGGTAGTTTGCTGCAACAAATCAAATTATTAAGTTTTATTTTTTGCAGTTAAATGTATCAATTCAATGTTATCAACATTACAAGTTTTTGATGTTCAATAAAAGCATGGCTTCTGTCTGCCAGTTTCACGACTGCCTTTGAGGGAGGAGGTGCAAAATTAATGCAATTTATGTTTTTCCGATACAAAATTAACACTTTTATAGTTTTTCTGTTGCACTATTGATAGAAATTATGAATTTTGTTGAAAGTGGATATAAATTATCTTGTTGATACAAAACAGTCCAAAAGTTATGTAACCCCCGTAATAATATTTCTTTTA
This sequence comes from Uloborus diversus, assembly GCF_026930045.1. Classification (NCBI taxonomy): domain Eukaryota; kingdom Metazoa; phylum Arthropoda; class Arachnida; order Araneae; family Uloboridae; genus Uloborus; species Uloborus diversus. The sequence continues at coordinate 240,673,098 of NC_072731.1, read as the reverse complement.
TTTATAATACTTATGATCTAGTTCATTGCTATTTATGTATGATTTCAACTGTTTAGGTGAACAAAATGGAATGGTGGAGCAGACTTGTTACTACAGATCCAGAAATCAATACAAAAAAAGTTTCTCCCGAACCATCGAAGGTATATATTATTCTAAATAATCCTTTTCCACAAGTAGTTATAATCTGTCATCATACAGGGTTCGTACCAATGATTTACTACTTGTTTTAGAAATAAAAGGCAATATTGAAGGTTCTTAAAAGGCCTTACATTAATAACATAACCTTGAGAACTGATGAGATTATTGCAAATCAAAAATGAATGTTAGTAGGGATTATTATTATTTTTTTTTAGTTTATGAGTTAGGAATGGAAGGAATGAAGAAAAATTAGTGTTCAAAATTTTTCTGAGCTTGGACATTTATTTAACTTAATAAATTCCTTTTTAAATAAATATAAAGGCCATAGCTAGGTTTCTATGTTAAATCGCCCTTGCCGCTTTTTCTACTATATTATTATAGTCATAATTTTTAAACAAAAAGCTGATTTTTGTCGACGGAAATAAAATTTAAATATTTTTTTTTCAGTACTTTTCTGAAAAGTCACTCACCAAAATTTGTCAGAAAATGTCTTTTATACTCTTCTACACTCTGGATTTTTTTCATAATTTTGGGCTTAAACAAATAAATATTTTATATTGCCAAAAAAAAAATTCATTTTAACTAAGTCAGTAAAAACTCATCTGCTAAGTAAAAAAGAGAATTAAAAAGGGGGGGGGGGGTTTGAGTGCAAAAAGAGTACCGTAGCGTTCAAATTTTAACTTTAGAACCTGAAAATGACATTTTTCTGTAATATGAAGGTGAAAAAATGCTCGCAAAAACTAGAATAAAATATCCACAGAAATCTATGATTTTTCTGTATCAGATATAAATTGTTCCAATGTTCCAAGGTAATTAGCATGTGGATTATAACTGTTTTTAACTAATTTAATGCTAAAATGTAGGGAAGCCTTCAATTTAGAAATCTATTGTTGAACAATGCTTTTACTTAAATTTGTAGTGTGAAGAAAATCATTGAGAAAAAATATCTGTTGCCATTTTTTTCTTGAATAGGAACAAATAAAATTCTGTTTTCTCTCACCTTTGTTTTGTGGCTCCTCTTTAGTTATTTTTCCGCAATCTGTCGGGAAATTTTAGATTTTGTTTTTGTTCAAGCTTGACTGTTGAACACTCGTCACTTCGACATAAACTTTATTTTTAGTATTGTTTTTTCTAATAAAAATCTTTAGCAATTTAATCAAATCTTCAATTTGTAGAGCCTGTATGAATATTTTTGTCACAATGTAATATTTACAGATGAATTTTTTATTATACTTGAGCTATACTAAGTATTTCAAATTTATTCCCATTCAGCTGTCAGACTTAGATCTCGAAACTCGAGGTATGGTTGAGAAAATGATGTATGATCAGAGGCAAAAAGAACTTGGTTTACCTACATCAGAAGAACAAAAGAAACAAGATGTCTTAAAAAAGTAAGTTCTACTTTTACTTTAAGGTATGAAAATTTGCTTGAAATTAAATTCATTTCAGTAACACTTAATTCAACTTCATACCTATTTCGGCATTCTCAAAATTTTGTCCCCAAATTTCTGCGCATCTTTGGTTCTACACAATCATGCTAACATGCCCTGTTGCATTCCGATTGTTCACGTTTACTCAATCACTAAAAATTATTTTGCTCAGTGGACCAATATATGTTGACTTTTCTAAGACTTAGAAATAAAATAAAATTTGTTTTATGGCCATGAGTGGAAAAATCAAAGGTGAAAATTGAAACTTCAAAAACCAAACTATTGAACTCCAAGCCACCAGAAATGTAAGTTGTTATGAGAGAAGTAGTTGACAAGTTTTTGAAAAGAATTTTAACAATTATACTCAAAACTAATGGTAACAGTATCAACTTTTAACCTTCAGATTTCTGCTCAAAAATACTCAGTCACCATGCGTCCACTTCTAGAAGTATTCTTCAAAAATTTTATACTTTTGGTTTAATACACAAATGCAACACTAGAAAACAAATCTGATGGAATAACCCTATTCCTTGTACTAATTTCTCAAAGCAGGTGACACAAATACGTCCCTATCTCCAATCAAAAATGAGCGTCTATTAATGATTCATTTCTAGTTCAACAGCAGACATCAAAATTGCTAATTAGTGTGTATTCATTAATACAGGAAGCATGTAATGATACACCACATTTAATTACTCCATAAAAATGTAGTTGGTCTAATACAATAAATTAAAAGTTTAACTTCTAAAAAACTTTCCATCACTGCACTTTTTGTATACTTCATGTAGACTTATTCAGATATAGGTTCTTTTCATGTACTGTCCAACCACGGATTGTATGGAATTTTCAAACGTCCAGATAAGACGAATCGATCTGAATGAGGGGGAAAAGTAAAAATTTGATGCGCGTATTCCGCTCATTTGAATGAGACTCTGCTTCTGCAAAAGCTGACATTGCTAAAAAGTAATAGATTCGTCCATTTCAGGCTGTAAAATGGATATTTTTTTCCATACAATCCGTGGTCAAACACTAGTGTCGCACATGCACACACACACACCCCTACACATATCCACACACTTATGCTTACACACAGACACAAACAAACACACTCACTCGTGATTGCGAAAATCATAATTTGAATTACAGGTGCCAAAATTCAATTTTTTTTTTTTTTTGTTTTGTTTACTTTTGAAACATGTGCAATTTTTAGTGTGCATTCATGATGAATAACATTGGAGGAGACACTATCTATAAGGAATAATTGTCTTTTAAGCATTGATTTAATTGGAATCACAAAGGAACTTCATGGAAAGAATTATCATTTTTCCCCAATACATTAGTTTATATTTTTTGTGAATTTTTTAAGTGTTTACTTGTATTGTGTTAATGCACATGTTTTAAATTTTTAGGTTTATGGAAGCACATCCGGAAATGGACTTCTCCAAGTGCAAGTTTTCTTGATGAAGTTTTAGGAATTTAATGCATTAGACTTTTCATTCAACTTTTGTACAGTCACATTCCTAAATTTCCAATGTAATATCTGAATTTCAACTGCTCACATTGGCTGGGTTTATTCAATACATGTGCAGGATTGTGTTAGTCATTAAAATTTGCACATTTCTTTAAAACAAAGTTGTATGTTTTAATGATGTACCTCTGTTGAAATTTCAAATGCTTAAAATCATATTTGACTATCATGCTATCAAAAATGTATTCTTTAAAGCTGTTACAGAGTTCGTACGCCCTTGAAAAACCTTGAAAAGTGCTTGAAAAAAAAAGTTCATTTCAAGTGCTTGAAAACCTGGAAAAAGTTTTAAAACCTTGAAAAAGTTTCTTATTGCTTAAATTCTCTCGAAAGTTTTAAAAAGTATTTCACCAATGCAATTTTCTGAACATGTGTTCAATATGCAACATCGTGAAAAATTGCTTTCATGTTTGGGATTTCAATCCTTTTGCATCTTGTAAATATTTTGATGTTTTTTACAACCGAAAGATATTTTGACATATGGTACCTTAGATTACATCATTTTTTGTTTTATTTCATTAATTAACAAATGAATTAATTTGGAAACCATGACAGCATTGAACTTACTCGGATTTCGTCGAAAATTGTTCTTGTGTTTGAAATTTCAATCTTTTTGCATCCTGCAAATATTTAAATATTTTGACTAATCAAATGTTATTTTCGCATATGCTACCTTAGATTAGTACTTTTTTGTTCAAATTTAATAATAATAAGAAAAAAATATTTTATGGGAAACATGCCAACGTTGAACGAACTCAGTCTTCGCGAAAAATTGCTTCTCGTGTTTGAAATTTCAATCTTTTTGCATCTTGCAAATATTTAAATATATTGACTAATCGGATGTTATTTTCACATATGCTACCTTACATTAGCATATTTTATGTTTAATTTTAGTTCAATATAAATTTATTTTATGGGAAACATGACAACATTGAACTTAATTCGCGAACATTTGCTTCCCTTGTTTGAGATTTCAATCCTTTTGCATATTGTAAATATTTTTATTATTTTTGGCAACTAGAAGTTATTTTGACACATACTACATCAGATTAGCTTATTTTATTTTTTATTTTAATAACTAAAGAATTAATTACTTTGGTCTTGTTTAATTATATGCTTATTTATTTTTGCAATTTTGAATTTAATTATCTTTAGCTATTTTTCGGTTATAACATATTTTTTGAAAAAAATTTAAATTTAAGCAATTGAGCACCTAACAAATTAACTTAGTTTGTATTTTAAATGTAAAATTGAATAATATAATTTTATAAAGTTGAATTTATAAGTACATGTGTTTTCTTTATGTCTGCTAAAATAATTAAGGTGTGTAACAGGGGGTGGTTGTGTTATGATTATTCACTGGAAATCCAGTAGTGTTCGTTATGCTTTTACCTCCCTATATTTTCAATTTTCCCCTTTACTTCAAATGTTCAAAATTAATACTTTAGTAAGGTTGTGGGTACTTGGAACAGCTTACCGAAAGTGGCTGTAATCAGCAAAGAGGTAAATAGCTTAAGGAGGGTCATTGATCTTCATTTGGGTCTGATAAATTGACTAGGACCAGCCTAGCTAGGCCCAGTGCTTGTTGCTGATTATCAACAGATACTAGGCCTGGTATTTCTATGAAGAATATTTTGACTGAATAAACTTTTTTTACATAAGAAATGAATTGTATGCATATCAAAAGTTATTGTTGTACATACGTATCTTCAAGTAATAGGGGTGATTAGTTTAAAAAATTATCCCCCCCCCCCCTTGCCCCGATTTGCTCTTGAGAAAAAATCAGGTAATTTTTTACGAACTCGCAAATCACACCTGAATATAATTGCCTTTCTAAATTTAAATTCTAATTTCAACAATAACTCGTTTGTTCCCAAAATAAAACTTTGTCATAATATATGTCAACTTCTTGCGAATCTTTTCAGTTTCGAAATATGGTCCTATGAATCTGAAGTTGCACATTTATTAACTTTTACAAGTTATTCAGTGAAAGCTGAATAGGCTCAAGTTTACATTCAGAGTATTTATCACTTCTTAAGCAGCTTTTGTATATTTTAAGTTGCGGAGACTGGACTGTGGACTTTCATAAACTTTTCTTATTTACTAATTTTTAAATTTACTCGAGGATAGTTGAAATGCCTTATTGGCTGAACAACTAATACATACATACACAAATTGATTTGCATACTTATGAATGATTTGCGAACCTCTAATGTTTTAGAACTTAACAGTGCAACCTGAAAATACTTTCTGGGTGGTGTTTTTGTCCTAACCGCCCTTATATTGTAATAAACCAACGTATTAATATTAGAAATAAATATTGGAACTGGGGGGGGGGGGGGGGGGAGTGACTTCAAAAACTCCTCTCTGGCAATGCCATTGAACTTTTGGTTTCTTCCCATAAAAGTTAAAACACTCATGAAAGGTTTTTTTTTTCTTTTTTAACATTAATTTGCTGATTCTAGAAAATATACATCTTTAAATGTGAAGATTGCAAGATTAAACCTCCTTGAATCTGCTTTTGTTTATGACCAAAGTTTTCAGACATTTTCTGAAAAACTTTTGACACAGTAGATCTTTCATCAAAGTGTCTCTTGTTGTAGATAAAGCAATTTTGTTTTCCTATACTTCTTTGTATTATTGCCTTATTTCTATGTGTGTGTGTTTGTTTGCAGTAAATGAAATCTGCATACAATATTTTTAGTACAAATTCATATTGCCTTGAAAAGAATTTTTTTGCCTTGAAAAGTGCTTGAATTTTTTTCTCCCTGAAGGGTATGAACCCTGTGTTAAATTTTTGGAAAATAATAGGAACAAAGCTTTCAGATTGGTATATTTTGTGATCTACAATGTCAAAACTTGAATTTAATTTTTAAATTCAGTATCAGAAGAAATTTTCTCATTCAAAGTTTTTTTTTCCTTTTTTTAATATACTGACCATACCAACAGCTATTATAAAGGTTTTTGTGACATTTGATTAAAATATTTCTACAAAACAATAGTAATAAGAAAAAAAAAACCCTGAACTGAAAGACTTTTATTAGAAAAAGAAGGAAAGCATAACTTCCAAAATATTTGTATGTTACATTTACATAGTATATAATTTTTGTATGGCTGCTGTCCTTCTGCATTTTACTTGAAGCTTTCAACATGGTTTATCTTTTGCATAGGCATTGAAGTGAGCACACTTCAATGTGATAATATAATCCACCTCAGAAAAGTTTAATTGGATCCTTTTTGCCTCTTTGTGATGATTCAGGACTTAATTTAAAGAAATCCATATAAGTAAAACAAATATGTGTGTATACTTATATGTTCCCTATACGAATCCAGTTTTTGTCGGATCTGGACCAAATTTGACTGTTAGGTACTTAGGCACTCGAGAAGGAACGTACGGGCGTTTTAAAACGCCAAAAAAGTACGGAACCGTTTAAATATTAAGACCCGAAAATGGCTTTTTCTACCCGAAATAATTATCCAACCAATTCAGTTTGGCACCAATCGAAAGCCCACGAAAAGTACCCATCAGGTTCATTCATTTCCTTCAAATTGCAAAAAGAAAAAGGCTGTAAAATCACCATGAATAAATTAAAAAGCATCATTAAGCCTAATGGAATCGCTATCACATTTTAAATTAGCGTGAAAACAATTCAGAAAGTTGCCACTTTTTCTCTCAACTGTGACTAAATAAAATTTTGTTTTGGGATAAACATTTTCCCTTTTGATTATTATTTGACAATTTATCTTCTTTCTTTTAGATTTTAGGTGTTACGTTTAATTTGTTTGATTTATTCCGAAATTTTTGATTTGCCGTTTAGTTTCTTTAAGAATGATCAGTTTGATGGGAAATTAACAATTTTTTTTTTTCTCTAATTGAAGTCTGATTGTTGAACATGCGTCACTTGATTGTTGAACATGCGTCACTTGACAGAACTTATATTTTCGAGGTAGAACATACAAAGCCAGGCAATGCAGCTGGTTGAGAATAAAATGTTTGTTGAACTTTATAAAACATATTTTATTGGGAATACAAATGAAATATCAAATCATAAATTCAAAAGAAATTACAGAAATAGTTTTTAAAAAAAAGCATAACTGAAAACATTATAGGTTATGAAAAACAATTAATACAATACTTATTCTGAAATGTTCTGCAGTTTATGGTTTAATTATAAATCTATACATTTTGGAATTTAGTGCATTACATGCAACTGATAGCACGCTTTATATAATCAAGGCCAAAAATACAGCATAAAGGTTTTTGTGCAGATTTAAAGAGTTAATGAATTTAATTTTGATCGCTAGATATAATTATTTTTAAAAAGATAGCATTTATATCAAATGAAATTAAAATTTATACAAATTGTATGTGTTTCTAAAATTTATACCACTTTAGTAAAATATATTTGTGTTAAATATCATCTAGCAAATGACTTCACAAGTTGTAAAAAATTAAATAATAGTTAAACCTTTTTGATGTAAATTTGTCATCATTAAAACATGATTGTATCAAAGCAATTGTTCCATAGTGAGTAATTATCAAGGGAATAATGACTGAAAATCAAGTCACTTTTTTCAACTCGCTGATTCGAATTATGTATTTTGCTGTGGTTTTTTTCCTCTTCTGTCTTCAAACTCCTGACATTTGTGGAAAGAATTCCTCCTCAGGTTTTGAATTTGGTACATATTCATAAGATTATTTTCATTATCCTATAAAATCTCAGTTAAGTACCTAATACATCTCTACAAGCTAATATAATGTAAGAAAAGTATGTAGAAAGATATTTAAATTTTATACACATAACTTAGCTGCCCTTGACTAAGAGAAAAATGATATGAAATCATAAGCAATGTATAGGGTATCTCCGCACCTCTTAGTCATACTCTAATAGACAACGCCTCCTAAATACTAAATGCCTATAGGGTTCTTGCTTTTAACATAGAGCAAAATGATCCCAGTAAGCACAATTTTGGTCTTCTCGCTACTGGCATCAATCAAAGATCAAAAGCATTAGAAATTAAAAGCGGAGAACACAATTGTTTAATTTCTAAATTTAAATTTTAAAATTTAACAATTTGATTTGAATTGTTCGAATCCATCGTCATAGCAACGCCATCCATGTATTGCCACCAGGTTGCATTGTTTGTGTACCGGTGGAAGATCACTTTTAAAGCAAATATGATAAGCATTAATATTTAGGAGGCATTGGAGTAGATTAGACATTCCAAGTTTCTTTTTATACTGAAATGTAAAATGATAGCAAAAGCTACCTCTGATTTTTTAAGCTAGAGGTTTTTTAGAGAGGCTAAAAGAGCTTTTTGTGTGTCAGGGTTTAGAACTCATATTACAGGATCATGTAGAGGCCTTTGATTTATTCTGCTATTTATGTAACTTGCGGCAAAGCACAAAACCTAGATTGATGCTATTCAAAGCAACTTATTGCATAAAATGATTAGTTTCAACAACAAAATGCATATTAGGATAATTGCAAACTTCAATGATGTTTGGTGTTTCCCTTGTTTAATTTCCTTTACTACATTTTTGAGAAAGATGCAGCCTCTAATGTTTGCCCTTTTTACTTGCAATACTATTTAATGCAAAATGAAGTGTTTCTGTATGCTTGAACCACTTTAATAGTTTATTGAAGGGATTTAAAATCACCTTATGTGTTAAATTATAACTGAACATGTTTGCAATTTTATAAATCATGATGAGCATAGCCAAAAAGAGTGGAAATGATTACCAACTAAATCCCAAAAATCTAAAATTAATCTACCAAGGGCTAGAAATCCTTGATGATGGATTTCCATGATGTAGAACACTTTTTTTAGTGAAGTGCTTTCATTTATTTACTTAATTCAAATAACGTTTTAGAACAAAAATTAATAATTTTGATGCAAATGAACTTAAAATTTAATACAATGAGTACATTTATCTAATTAAATTAACAAACATGAAGTTGAAATTTACCACCTTAAGCTATTTGTGAGTAAATCATTGGGCAATGCAGTGATTTTATAATATCAAAAATAATTCTGCATCATAAATGTCAACCGTTAATTAGAAACAATTTGAAAATATATTAAAACATAAAATAAATACACATTATGAATCTAGAAGTAATTAATATTTTTTCCCTGTACGGAATTGAAATATGATTAAACTACTTACCTAACAAGTGCAATTTGTTCTAGAGTTGTATAATAATATTTCTGTAAGGTGTTTTCTGTAACACCATAAGTTCTATATTTGATCAAATATCATAAGTGAAGCATTTTAAAGATTTTTTCACCACTTTCAACGAAAAATAAAAAGAGCATTCTTATTTTGGTTGTTTGGTCAAAAGAAAAATATCTTCTTTTTATTACAAATTGCTTCAAAGTGTAACATCCCGAAATGGATATCCATTGCCTCAGTTGATAAAGCTTCGTGCTAATAGTGCACAGACCAGGGGCGGATTCAGGGGAGGGTCAAAGGATCGTCAGCTGACCCCCCTGTGGCATGAATTGTATTATGATTGTTACTAAACTTCAATTTTCAGATCCGAAAAAATAGTGCATGAAATCAATGTTAATCTTTTTTTGGTTGGTTCTATCTGCAAGGTATTTTTTCTCATCAAGTCATATTTCAAAGGATTGACTGAGTTTGGTTAATGGGCTATTGCTCTTTTGAGATTTTTATTATAATTTTTAAAAGAAAAATATATTCAAAGTTTACGACAACGTTTACAGCTTGTTTACCAAAAGAAATATGACTTCTTGAAAATTTAAGGCAACTTGCACCAAGATCCATGTCACAAGTTGTACAAAATTTAGGGAAGGGAGGGGTGACAGGCAATTTGAAATGATAAAAAATTTGATCTCATTGTGGGGGGGGGGGGGGGGGCTCGTGGCATATGAGGAAGTCCACCATCCTCCTTGCCCCCGCCGCCTTAACTGATACTTTATGTTGGAGTATAACGCTGGCCATTGAATCTTGACCACCCCCTTACAAAAATTTCTGGATCCGCCCCTGGCATAGACCGTGAGTTCAAATCCTTATGGACCGAAAAATATTGTTTTAATGATTTTCTTTAGCAAAATTCTGATCCAAATTTCTATGAATATATAATCTAAACTCACTGCAGGGTTTTGAGCTGCAGTTCTGTTGTTAAAATCAGAAAACAAGACATTAATTTTTACACGGCAAATCACCATATATAAAAATTTTAACAAAATAAAAGCATTAATTTTGTTGCTTTATTATATATTGCTTTCGTGTATAGCATCCTGAAATTCAAGCCTATGAACTGAGCTGCTAAGAGAATTCTACTAATAATGCAATTCCTTTATACTTAATCAAATTTCAAAAGTAAAACATCATTTTAAAGGTTTTTTCACCATTAGCAAAAAATTAGCACATGTTGCATTTTTGCTATTATTCAAAAGTTACTTAAAAACTTGGTTTTTGAACTCCTTCCGTTGGGTGTTAATGTTTCGCACAGGTCAGCTGGTATGAAAACATTTGAAAAGCCAATTTATATAAATATCAAAAACATCATAATTTGAGCAAATTTTTTGTGTACATTGGAATGATATTATAGAGCATCAAGTAGCACGAAATGCACTATCTAAAAGTTGTCTTTTTTTGCACTAAGTTATTTATATGAACTTTACAGTACAAAAACTAAATAATATATAATAACTGTGCAAAATCTAAAAAAATATATATAAGTTTGATAAATACAATAAATGGATAATTCATTTAAAAAAGAACATGTAAATATGAATATATACATATAAAAACTATTATGGCACCTTCAGACATCACAGGTACATAGTACAGGGATGAAAGTTTTAGTTTGCAGGGATTTCCATCTCTTTGAAACAGTGATATGGAACAACATACAAGTAAAAAAATGATCTGAATGAGTAAAAATACGGAGAAAAGTCAGACAAATGAGACCTTTCCATTTTGAAAATTTCAGTCTTAAGAATTTTTACAACTTTCACCCCTGACATAGAACTAGAAAACTTATAACATGATTTGTTTCTATATTATTAATTTTCCAGGCTCCGCAGACAGTTTTTGGAAAAAAATAGTAGGAAAATTAGGAGCAAAAATTCCATAAATAGGAAAAAATAGGAAAATTATGCTTTAAAAAATAAAGGGAAAAAACAAAAATAATATTCTAAAAAAGGAAAAAAAATTCAACTAAAATATCATAATTACAAAAGTAACTATGAAAAAAAAACTACAAAGCTGTTCCATATTTATTAAGCATATTACAATCAATGAAAACAGTTGGAAATTTTATTCAAGATAAAAATGACGGGAAATTGTTTTGCTTAAGAGAATGTTTTATTTATATATTTCAACTAGCTATTAGCCAAATTCTTCATGGGGGATTTTCTAGGGGGAAGTGGGGGCGAAGTGACATTCATTGCGTCCGTGACCATGATTTTCTGAAACCAATAATATGGAATTAAAGAAATTACTTGCAATTGCTGCTATTTTAATCAAGTAAATTAGATAAATTTCGATTTAAATTAGTTTTAGACAGTAGTCTAAAACTAGAATGCAAATTACCCCTCCCCCTTCCAGAATAAAACCCCTCAAAAAAAAAAGCCTTCAAAAAAATTTTTTTAAAAATTCTAATCCCCCCCCCCCCCCCGCCCGGACACCCCAGTTAATTAGCATTTTTGTTTATTAGGGTTTATTATTTTACTGTTATGGAGTGCGGATTCTGTGATTTTTGAAGTAATTCTTTTAAGTAATAGAATTTTAAAAAGAAAGGAGTCTTCTTGTCCCCCCCCCAACTCCAATGCACAAAATACTGGGACTTTTTATCCCTTTTTGGAAGGGTAAGAAGTTATTTGCACCATATTTAAACTTTTTTGGGGGAGATGTTTGTGTTCTGCGTTTTTTCACTTAGTATTACTGTACTATTGGGGGGGGGGGGGGCAGCTAACAGAGACAGCTTTTTCTTTATCTGCAAGGTTGTTTAATTTACATATCTTCAATCAATACAGTAAAAGGAAATCTATGTAAAAAAAAAACAAGCTTACAAGCAGAGGAGCAGTCTTTTTTTTTTTTTTTTGCTGTAAATTGAGGTTTAATAGTTTTAACTTTGAGGGGGCGGGGAAGAGCAGATAGCCGGTACATCATTAATTTTGCACTTTCATACCAGATAATCTGTAGATAAAGTACACAAAAATACAGTAGTCGGGGTAAGAAGCCGGAAGCAAGATTATGCATTGAAAAAATAGGAAAATTTTCACAAATTTTAAAAATGTAGATGGTCTGCGGACCCTAATTTTTTCATCTTATTAAAAATTCCATGTTTTTCATTTTTAATAAGATAGTTCACCTGAAAATCTTTTCTTACAAAACATGACTCATCATACTAGAGCCTGATTAACTTTTTCAAATTGAGCAAATTCATTTGAAAGACAAAAACTTTTACTTACAAAATGACTTTAAAAATTAATGGAATGTGATATTAAGATTTCATACATCAATGATAAAAACACATGTTTGAATGGCATCAATAAAACAGATAAATATCACATTTCAAGAGGATTACAATTCATACAATAATAAAACCCCATTACATGATTTAATACATGAAATGGTTACAAGAATCAATACTTAGGGGGGGGGGGAAGGCTAGAGATTAAAACAACATTTTAATAGTCTTTTAAAAATAAATCAATGAATAAAAAAATTAGCTTCATTTAGCAATAGATCCTGAAGTTAAATTAAATACAACTTTCTTGTACATCTCATGATTAACAATTTTATTAGCTTTTGAATGCAATTACAGAAACTCATGCAGTAAAGTTAATTGCACAATAAAAATTATTTCAGAGTAATCTGAACTGTTTTGAAAATTCTTTTGAACATAAAACAAATCATATTAAAGATTTTTCTGTTTTGATATTTAAGCTTTCATATATCATTCTCAATAATGAAAACTATGAAGAGATGTGTACTCAAACAATTCTAATAAATGGTGAGCATAGTCATAACAAAAAGTAGGTGGGATGTATGTATGATGTGTTCTAATTAAAAGATTGATATATATATATATATATATATATATATATATATATATATATATATATATATATATATATACAGTCGACGCTCATTATAACGACCACACATTATAAAGACCGTCCCATTATAACGACCAGTGGTAGAAGTCCCAACTTTGTTCCTATAAACTCTATGTTAATTTGCTTTCGTTATAATGACCGTTCCGTATCGTCTAATCCAATACAGCGACCGAATCAGTGGACGCTATTTCTTGTGTTCTTTCCAATAAAACAAATCTGTAGCTTAAAATGACATTGATTATTGTTTACGGACACCTGCCTGAAGTTTTCAGTGTCAAATCCATTTTTAAGAGGGGAGGGGGGGGGGGTTACCATTCACCACAGCTAGCACAGAAAAAATAATGGGAGGAAAAATCGAGAAAATTCCAGATTCCTAAGAAAAGGAAGTTGACAGATGTATTGGTAGTTTGGTGTTTGAATCTAGTATTTTTAAAGATTTGGGGTTCTCGAGGGACTTTTAAATGTTTCTTTGGAAAGCAAGAGAAACACAATTTATCACCTATATCTGAAACAGAAAATAATGTTTTGCAAAAATCACGTCTGCTAAAAAGGCAGACCTCTGTTTCTGGTTTTATCTTCAGAAATTGTTGTGGTAGTAATAGTAGTAGCAGATCTGAAAGTGTGTAACATTTTCCTCCCTATATTTTCTACTTTAAAACTTGTTTAATATTATGTCATAATATTTTGCACACTACTTTTCTAAAAATTCCTATGATAAAAAACATTTGGGCATTTACTTGGGCATGCATGATGACGGTGTACATTTTTTTAATTTATACCTCTTATAACGACCACTCGTTATAAAGACCTTTTTCTCTGGGACGGAGATGGTCGTTATATCGAGCGTCGACTGTATATATATATATATATATATATATATAATGGTTATGGAATACTCACTTCATTATTCTGCCAAGGCAACTATTATTAGAACAAAGTTGTCCTTCGTAATTGGAATAAAGCTGCTTTTATAATTTGTGGAAATTTTAATTCTTCCTTTACCTGCCTATGCTTTTCGTTTTTTGGTCAATAGTCAGTTTCGATATGCAATTGTTATGAATAAATTGTATAATTTTCTACATATACTTTATAATTAAAAATGGATTTTGATAACTAGGGAAACATGATTGCTTGAAAACTAATATGTTCAGATAAAATATGTATGGCAAATTTAATTTTACTGCTGTATTTTAATCTGAAAAAGATATCTTTATTGCAATTAGTTGATAAGTAAAATACCAGTAATATTTACTGTTAGGGAAAAAAATGTTTTAATTCTTAATCAAAACGCTTTAAATATGGAGTGAAAACTGATATAGTACATAAACATGATGCTTCAATGCTGATGACAGATATATACATAAATAAAACTCTGAAAATAAATAATACTGTAAAATATTACTGAGCTGCATTTTGTTCAATAATAATTTCCAAAAAATGTGAGATCTCGGGTTAGAAAGGAAATTGCACCAAGTACAATTCTATGAATGATTTTTCATAGGAAATAGTAATACACATCTCCACCTTTGTGGATGATTAATAACATTTCTGTGAAAATATCGGTAATATGAGTACAAGAAAAATATTCCGATGAAAAAGCTCATAAATATAACCACGACGGCTGGAATGCGGTACCAGACATTTTCAGAGTACATAAACCACAAAATAGTAACCACAGAGTTTTCTAAAAATAAAACTGAATAAAAGAACGCATACAGATAACGAGTAGGTACATTAAATTCATCAGAGCTGTCCGATATTTTGAGCTTCATGAAGCAGAGAATGTACATAATTCCAAAAATGAGACCTTTGACGTACTTTGAGATATTTTTCACACAGCCTTTCCATGTTCCACAGGTTACAGATGGAGTTAGTACATTTACAGACCATAAACTCATTATAATCCAATGGAAAATGCAGAGCATAGCAAAACCCCAGGCAAATTTTGTTAAGAAAAGTGTAAATGATACAATTCGAGAAATATTTGTAAACAGAAACCATAAATATATAAAAATCAAGCCACAACAAGATATTGTAAAGTTCTTTTCCAAATGTTTGCACAAAGTTAGAAGTCTTGATAAATTCAAAAGACTCACAGCAATGGAAATCATTAGCATTTTATCTGTAAAGAAAAGAAGCTAAGATAAAATTTGTGTAAAAATCAAGAAATATTATTCTAACTTCTTGATTAATTTATCGAAGAAAAACAAATAATTAGAACACAAGTTTTTATAATTAAGTTATAGTTTGCAAAGGATGTGACTTAAGCTATGAACAACTCAAATGAGCCCAAAATTAATAGTCGAACCCTCTATAGCAAATCCCAGATATAGCTATCCCAGAGTTGTAGCAAACTTTTTGAATGGTCCAAACTAAATTCCTATGTCTTAATGCTATTTTAGACACTTGTAATGATTCCCAAATACTATAAAATGGGCTATAGCCATTCAAAATTTTTTTAAACTATAAACTTATCATCATCTGGTGAAAAATGTGAGAAAGACATATTTTTCATTAAAAAACCTGATCTAAAAAGTATATATACTTCAAATAAATTTTATGTGACAGAATTTTTGACTTTGAACATGTACAAAAAAACTTTCCCAGTTTTATGAGCTTCGGTATTTTCTGAAAGATTCAGAAACCTTTCGCAAGAACGTCTTAACTGTGGACTCATTTCTGATATTGGATGAAGAAACAGAAAATATTAGTCATGGACCGTAAATTTCATCCCCAAAATCATCTGTCAATGTGTTGGATATAATTTTAGATGTTATAGAGCTAATAGCCTACAGCTAAGCTGAAAATTAGGCAACTCATTTCCAACTGAAAATTTGAGGGAGTGGTCTGCCCGCAGAAAATAAAACATGAATCATTCTTTACACTGAAAAACATTTATTTAACATGTATTATAAAATGGTTACATTACAATAGTTTGGTCCTCCGAAGAAAATTAAATTATGTTAAATCAAAAAGATCTTACAATAAGTCCATGCAGGTGTCAAAAAGTCCTGTCGATGTTCCATAGTGAATCCCCACAGGTAGAAGGACGGCATCGCAATCTCCCCAGAATTGCACGCTGGTCAGTTCACACCTTAGGAGCCAAGTTCACCATATCAGGGAAAAATATCGAAGATGGACACGATCCTTTTTCTTTGGAGACCAAACGACCCACTTAAATTGGACTATAACTTTTCACTTTTATGGACGTCATGGCAGCACGCGCTTCCAAAACTGAAGACATCAATATCGAATCATTCAGAAAAGATCAGACCTCACCTGAGAGGCCAGTAGCAAAACTTATGAGGACATGGACGAACACATTTACAAACACAAACAACACAAGACGAGGAGACAAGTGAGAGAAAAAGTAGCCATCGAGCTACGGCCGGTCCGAGTATTTATAGCCAGATCCGACCTTGCTCGTAACAATGTGACGTTACCTTATTTGCATATTGCAAGAACAACTCAACCCAAGAAAAACGCAGCTTGCAGGTTGCACAATTCTTATTTAATTTGACATTCAGCACCCAACACCTCAACATGGTTTTCTCATGTGATCGACATGTGCTTTGTCGGAAGTTTACCGACATCTGCCGAATGACGGCAACCAATCATAGCGTGCCACATATTTTTCCGAACACTTCCGATTCAAACTCGGACATTTGAGTGTCGGTGACAGGTGGATGGGATTTCCCGTGCAAGGTTTTTCCCGGAATGGCAAAAGGTAAGTTACAAATTTTTTTTTGAAACAATATTGGTGAAATCCTTCAAGAAACAAAAATAAAGGCATTTAACCCAACAAGTTCCCCCCTCTTGAAGGAATTTCATCAAAAACCACATTATCTACATTAAAAAACACTTAACTACATTCATATTATATTTACAAAAGATACATTTGAAAAATAGTTCAAAAATTTGATACGCCCCCCTCTTTTAAGTTAATCCCAATTAAATATAATTTTACAAAGCTTATTTAAACAATTTCTTAGATAGGGGTTTAGTGTAAATGTCCGCGATGTTTACATTTGTCCTCACATATTTAATCAAAAAAATCTTTTGCTCAATTAAATTTCTTAAAAAATGGTACCTTACATCAATGTGTTTTGTACGGGAATTCTCAATGGGAGACTTAGAAAAATCAATTGTTGCAGTGTTATCACAATAAATGACTGTATCCCTAAGCTGGAGGTTTTCAATATTTAATTCACTTATTTCTGTAATTATCCTCTTCAGCCAGACCATTTCTTTTGCAGTTTCACCAAGTGAAATATATTCTGCTTCCATTGTGGATAACGCAACACATTTATGTTTAAATGTCCTCCAATTAATTGGGACCCGATCAATACACAAAGTTGATCCACCCATTGAGACTCTATCTTCCCGATTAGCGGCGTAATCGGAGTCGGAAAATCCCGTAGATCTACACTACTGATTGAGCTTAAACTTAGTTTGTATGATATTGTATACTTTAAATATCCTAGCAATCTTAATAGAAAATCCCAATGCTTCCTTCCGGGATTTGCTTGAAATTGGGAAAAAATATTCACCGCATAAGAAATGTCAGGCCAGGTCTTTCCCGCTATGTATGCCATACAACCCAACAAATTTCTGTATGGGAGCTTTTCTGCTTCCCTTTTTTCTTCCTCAGTTTTCGGGCAGTCGTCTTTCGACAAAACTGTACCCTTTGAGATTGGGAGGGTTGAATTTGGGACATAGTAATCGGAGAATAACCCCAAGACCTTCGAAATGTAAGAGCTTTGGTGAATAAAAAGATTATTTTTATCTTCCACAAATTCAATCCCCAGTAGCTTTCTGGTTTTCCCCATTTCTTTAATATCATACATACTTTTAATTTCATTAATTACCTTTTTAACTAAATTTTCATTTTTTGCTAGAATTATTATATCATCTACATAAATAAGAAGAAAAGTATTTTTGTCTCTATGATATACACAATTACATCCTTTTAATTTTTGAAAACCAAAACCACAAAGAACACTGTCTATTTCTAAGAACCAGTTTCTTCCGGACTGGTGTAGTCCATAGAGAGACTTCTTCAATTTACAGACAAAATTAGGGTGGCTTTTACTGACAAAACCCTCTGGTTGTCTCATGTAGATTTGTTCCTCTAAATCAGCATATAGGTTAGCATTTTTTACATCAATTTGTGAGTGACACCATTTTAAAAGACATATAAAAATAGAAAAGAAAACTCTCACAAGTGAAAACTCAATTACTGGGCTAAAAACTTCAGAATATGACTCAATTGACTGACGGTCCCCCCTTACAACCAATCTGGCCTTGTATCTTACAATTTCACCCCTGTCATTTACCTTGAGGTCGTAGACGCACCTATTTCCCAAAATTGGTTTCCCCTCTGGTGGGGGTACAAGGTCCCACACCTCTCTTTGCTTAATGACATCTAATTCAGACTCCATGGCCAGTTTCCAGTTGTCCACCTCGGGGGTAGCGATACATTGCCTATACGAATTCGTATAGAAATTTCCACTAAACTTGCTTCTTCACCTTCTCCCGAACTCTCACTCTCGTCACAGATTTCCCCTACTGTTGGATTTTTAGTTGAAAAGTCAAAAAGTTTTGGTTTATATTCTATTTTATTTTCACTACAATATTTTAAAACCTGTTTTAGTGAATTTAATCTTACTTTATTTTTACCGGCAATTGTATAATAAATATCAGTCCTATCCCCGGTCTTTCTCTTTTTGGCTTCTCTAACCCATTTAATTTTTTCACAGGGAGTCTTCTCAACACTCTCCTGGATTTCCTGTTCAAGTTGAACTTTACTCATAGGCCTGATAAAGTTGAATTTTCTCTCATTTTTATTTTGGACTTTTAATTCCCCCCATTTTTCATTTTCATTGAACTTTACGTTAATAGTCTCTGTGACTGTTCTGGTTTCAGGATCCCAGATTCTGTACCCTTTGGTACGTAAGGCGTATCCGACCATGATCCCCTTGGTAGCCCTCATATCTAACTTTTTTAGTTTAGACTTAGGCTGACCTACATAGGCAGTACACCCAAAAATACGTAGGTGCCTCACTGAAGATTTACGCCCAGAAAACAGCTCAAAAGGGGTTTTGTCCATATTTCCTATTACTGTCCGATTCCTTACATAATTAAAACAAAGAGCGGCTTCAGCCCAAAACTCATCCCCCAATCCAGAATCATTGAGCATAGACCTCACACCATTCATTATGGTTAAATTGTATCTTTCTACTACCCCGTTCATTTGCGGGGTGTAGGAGTTGGTCCGCTCTATCTTTATTCCCTGATTGGTGAGATAGTTCTCAAAATCTTTGTTAACAAATTCTGTTCCGTTATCGGAACGGATAGTCAAAATTTTTGAGTTCAGGAATCTTTCAGTCCTTTTTTGAAAGTTGACAAAAACACTAAAGGCCTCACTTTTTGCTCTTAAAAAGAAAACATATGATTTTCTTGAGAAATCATCTATAATTATAAAAATATATTTCTTTCCCCCCAAGGACTCGGTCTGAAGGGGTCCCATCAGGTCCATGTAGAGCAATTGAAGTGCAGAGTTAGTACGTCTTTCTGGCATAGATTTAACTATGCCGAGCACTTCCTCATTTTTCCTAATTGACAAGGGTCACAATTTGGTTTTTGCCCCTTCTTAATCTTTAGTCCCTGGACTGCACCAAGTTTACTTGTTTTGGTGATACTTTCCATATTTATATGGCAAAATCTCCTATGCCATTTTTCCATATCAACGCTGACCATATTGGCCCCTTCAGACGGGTCCTTGGTCTTAAAAACTTTTGTATAATTAACATTTTCACAATCAATATAAAAATTTGGTTTAACATGATAAAGTTTATTTATTAAATTTGCTGTAAATAGTTTAACATTTTCTTGATTAAAAACACAGATCTTTCCGGGCAACCATTTGAGCTTATAGCCCTGTCTGTCTATACAAGAACTAGAAATTAGGTTATGTCGCAGTGTTGGAGCATAGAAAACATTATTGAGGGTGATGGTAACTAATTTTCCATCTGATTCAATTTTAAAAATTACTTTCCCAATGCCCTCTACTTGGCTCTTCACGTTTCCTACAGCTACCTCCATTTGTGTGTTTTGTACAGGCTCTAGCTCGGCAAACAATGACTTATCTCGACAAAAATGAGATGTACTGCCGCTATCCAATAGCCATGTATCCTCACATTTTGGGTAGGTAGTGTTTGCAGAAATTTCGTTTTCATTTGGTGAACAAAACATTCCTGCCTGAGGATCTTCTTTGGTTTTGAATTTAAAATTTTTATCCTGTTTTACTTTGTTACGGCTCCAATACCTCGACGCAATATGCCCTTTCTTTTTACAAATGTAACAAACTTTATTTTTAGCAAGAAATTTACTCCTACCATTTGCCATTCCGGAGTTTCCGGGTTTTGAAAACATTGCCGAATTTTCTACATTAAGCTCTTCGGCCAAATACCTAATCCTGCCTTCCTCAGCCAGTAGTTCGTCTTTTACTTTAGAGAAGGTAAATCTCTCTTTTTCCCATCTGTAGATGGCTTCAACAATACTGCTGAAACTTGGAGGTAAATGCCGTATCAATTGAAAAGTTCTGAGTTTTTCTTCCATAATATATCCATTTTCGACTAATTGGTTAAAAATTCCCCCCAACCTTGCAGCGAATAATCCCACCATTTCACCTTCTTGCATTTTGCAAGAGAAGTAGGATTCCCATAGTGCGGCTACTCTGGCCAAAGATGGGGGTTCAAAATTTGTCTTAAGGGCTTTCCAAGCTTCACTAGGATCTTCCAAATTATCAATTAACCTTTTTATGTCCTTTTCTAAGTTTAAATAGATGATGGCTAAAGCTTGGCCACATCTTTTTCTGTCAGCACTAGTTAATTCCTCTTCTGGTTTCTTTTGGGTAATCTCCCATAAATCCCTTTCTATGAGCACCATTTTTATATCCTTGGACCAGGTAGCCCAACTTCTCAACATTTCTATAATCTTTCTCCATAATAAAAAATGATTCGATTTTCTCCGGGCAGGTCAACCACGCTCTGCTACCACTTGTTGGATATAATTTTAGATGTTATAGAGCTAATAGCCTACAGCTAAGCTGAAAATTAGGCAACTCATTTCCAATTGAAAATTTGAGGGAGTGGTCTGGCCGAAGAAAATAAAACATGAATCATTCTTTACACTGAAAAACATTTATTTAACATGTATTATAAAATGGTTACATTACAATAGTTTGGTCCTCCGAAGAAAATTAAATTATGTTAAATCAAAAAGATCTTACAATAAGTCCATGCAGGTGTCAAAAAGTCCTGTCGATGTTCCATAGTGAATCCCCACAGGTAGAAGGACGGCATCGCAATCTCCCCAGAATTGCACGCTGGTCAGTTCACACCTTAGGAGCCAAGTTCACCATATCAGGGAAAAATATCGAAGATGGACACGATCCTTTTTCTTTGGAGACCAAACGACCCACTTAAATTGGACTATAACTTTTCACTTTTATGGACGTCATGGCAGCACGCGCTTCCAAAACTGAAGACATCAATATCGAATCATTCAGAAAAGATCAGACCTCACCTGAGAGGCCAGTAGCAAAACTTATGAGGACATGGACGAACACATTTACAAACACAAACAACACAAGACGAGGAGACAAGTGAGAGAAAAAGTAGCCATCGAGCTACGGCCGGTCCGAGTATTTATAGCCAGATCCGACCTTGCTCGTAACAATGTGACGTTACCTTATTTGCATATTGCAAGAACAACTCAACCCAAGAAAAACGCAGCTTGCAGGTTGCACAATTCTTATTTAATTTGACATTCAGCACCCAACACCTCAACATGGTTTTCTCATGTGATCGACATGTGCTTTGTCGGAAGTTTACCGACATCTGCCGAATGACGGCAACCAATCATAGCGTGCCACATATTTTTCCGAACACTTCCGATTCAAACTCGGACATTTGAGTGTCGGTGACAGGTGGATGGGATTTCCCGTGCAAGGTTTTTCCCGGAATGGCAAAAGGTAAGTTACAAATTTTTTTTTAAAAACAATATTGGTGAAATCCTTCAAGAAACAAAAATAAAGGCATTTAGCCCAACACAATGTTTTGAAAATTTGATTGTGTGTGCAATTTTTCTTTTTTGGCTTGTTACTTATTACTTAATTGACAAGCGGTTCGCCAACTTCTTTCGGATTTTTGAAGGAGTTCGCAAAGGAAAAAAAATTGGGAACGGCTGTCCTATTTCATGCCTGTGAATGACATCAAACCATCCATAGTCACCGAAACCTGATTAGTTGAAGCAGAATTTTTACACACTTAACAAATGTAAAGAAATGAATGGTCCAGTTTCATTTCAAAAAGTCCCCCCCCCCCCTCGCACTTTTTTGCTGAAATTCAATTTGATCAGTCTTAGTTTATCTCCTTTCATGATTCGCTGTGAATGTGTGTAATCGGTTTGCAGTGATGAGCTAGCATTTTTTTTTATAGGTTTTTCATTACAGTTATCATTTTTAGCTAGAATTTAAATGTACATCCGAGAGTGTTGATTTTTTTAGCAATTGTATTTACAAGTATCATCTACCTATTTTGCTTATTAAACATGAAATCTGCGGATAATAATAGGGAGCTAACGGAAGTAAAATGTTCAAATCCCAGGTTCCTGTAGCAGCACCCCCAATAGGAGGTCACTTTAGACCTCCCGAAAAATTCTGTTTTCGGCAAATTTTATCCGACGATTCAACAAAAATTTTGGGTCTAATTTCATCACTCAGCGAAATTTGGATTTCCTTTCGGCAAAATTAGGTTTTCATTCAGCAACTTGAGAAATTCCACTCTCCCAAAAATTTAATCAATTACATTATACAATGTCTTACTTGTGTCTGAAGAGAGTACTCCTTTTCCATCAATCAGAATGTAAAGCTGAACAATTAGTTGTGGAAGGCACTGGAAAATAGCTTCAACAATAAAGAGATATGACACATAACGCAATTCTAAGTATTTTCCACTATTTTGTTTCGACTTCCTTTTCTTGTGAGGACAAAATACAACCCATAAATATTCTAGTTCATGTAAAAAAATGTAACCAAGGTACCTGAAACAATACAAATAATCCATTATATTAAGCAAATAAATAAAATGATCACATCTAAAGTATTATTTATTAAGAAAAGTTTAACCACTTAATACATTTAACCGTGTCTAACACGAGCGACCTAACTGGCAAATTTATACATGCCTGTGTCTCACACCTCCATCTTGTATCGAGCATTATTTTATTTCTACTGTCTGTCCCAGATTTGCTCCAGTAAAAATAGATAGAGCAGATTACAATTAAACTTATTCAACTTAAATGACCCTGATCATGCAGCCTTTTTCTTTCTGTAAACGATGTCATGCATTTCGATGATTAGCCAAAAACTTATTTAGAATTCTTTATTATAAAGCAGTTGCTTGATGTGGAAAAGGTAATTTTTTTCATTTTCATTGAATTTTAGCTGTTTTTATGAATATGATTGTAAGTATAATAATTTGGTTTTAATTCTCAATAAACATTCAATCAAATTGTTTACTTCTTTTACACTATTTTCTTAATAATAACCACTTTACTCACCCCCCCCCCCTCCCGCACTCCAAAATCGCCCTCCTCCTGACACAACTGAAATTATAAAAAATAACTCGCATTATACTGATACATTCATTTTGTCAAAAAAATATCCAATCATTTTTTGCCATTTTTTCTGAGCCTTACAAAGTTGAAGCAATTTTTTCATAAAACTATTTTTAATACATAATTACTAAGACCTTGCATTTACCTACACTTCTAGCACTGAATATGGCAATATATGTATGAAGATTGCATGGAAGAAGAGCGAAATGCCATTTTCTTGTTAGCGTTGAGTTCAATATTGTGAACAATAATTGTTTATAGAATAGAATTTGTTCCATTTAAACAAGTGGGAAAAGAGAAGGATCAAGGCAAAAAACACCCAAAAGATAATTATACAATGAAGAAAGGCTGGGGTTTTCAACTTCCAAATGTCATTTTTTGAACACTGGAAAGATTAACATTTTGCCTCGTCATCCCAGGGTCTTCATACAATTTTTTTTTTTTAATTAGAAAATGTTTCAAAATTTAGTGAACATGAAGAAAAAAAAATCTGAAAATGTTCATGGAAAAAAATTTTAAAGCAAAAAGTTAGTTATAAATTGTTTTTTTTTAATCATATGAAAATTTTAATTTTGCTTTTTGATAACAATTATTAAAAAAAAGTATTTGAATTGTATAATTCTTGAATTGTAATGATGCTTAGTATATGAAAAGTAGACAACTTCACTTTCAGAATGATTGAGTGCGCCTTGTGTTCATTTGTTCATTAGGTACTTAAAAATTTTCCCTTGAGGTATGGGGTAGCTAATTAACAGATTTTGCTCTTAAAAAATAGAACTAAACCATACCTAGCCAATACTCCAAATTGTGTCAAATGAAGTACAGCAATGGCACAGGAAACAATGCTGGATTCGGTTTCATTCCATATAGTCCGCTTCACAATCATCTTATTAATAGATAAATGATAGCTTACACTATTGAGAATCACAGTAGGAATGAGAGTAAATGCAGCGACAAGAGCAAACCACAACATGTTATCGTGATAAAACAAGTGACAACAGACGGCAATATCGGAAGCAATGTTACCGACATAAAATAAAAAACATATGACAAGACCCAAAAATCTGCCATAAGTCATTTTAGATGGATCAATCAGCGATCCACAGCATGGAAATAAAGCTTCGAAGAAGCTATTAGAATCGTCATCTTCAGGTTCAAGAGAAGGCTTTTCGATTTCCCATGCTTCACCAGTACCGGTGGGACTAGACTCCTCACTGAGAGGAGTGATGATATCATCTGGCTCTATTATTTCACTTGGACATATTTTTTGAACAGGTTTGGGATCAATGAAAAATGGTCTTTCATTTAAAGTGGAGTCTTTCTTTGGTAATTCAGGGAGATCCATTGCATTTTGATGAACAAGGACTCGTGTTTTCCCAGCAACTTCTTGATCACTTTCATCAAAATCATTTATCACTGCGTGAAGAGAAGAGCCATTCATTTTTTGAATATCCATGCCTGAAAAATATTTTATAGCCATATAAATATTCAAAGGAATTCAATTTG
Source organism: Uloborus diversus (assembly GCF_026930045.1). NCBI lineage: Eukaryota > Metazoa > Arthropoda > Arachnida > Araneae > Uloboridae > Uloborus > Uloborus diversus. Next base: position 240,647,715 of record NC_072731.1, on the reverse strand, counting down.
AATCTACTGAGATATAATCAAAAATACAATACATTACTCCAGAGTAGCTAATTACAGGGGTTTGGCCAGAGGATATTTGGGTCCGTTTACGGACCCTTCACAAAAATCCGATCAACCAAAACGGACCTTTCACAAAATCCCAATCAACCAAAACGGGCCCTTCACAAAATCCCAATCAACCAAAACGGGCCCTTCACAAAATCCCAATCAACCAAAACGGGCCCTTCACAAAATCCCAATCAACCAAAACGGACCCTTCACAAAATCCCAATCAACCAAAACGGGCCCTTCACAAAATCCCAATCAACCAAAACGGGCCCTTCACAAAATCCCAATCAACCAAAACGGGCCCTTCACAAAATCCCAATCAACCAAAACGGGCCCTTCACAAAATCCCAATCAACCAAAACGGACCCTTCACAAAATTTTGATAAACAAGATCGGGTTTTTCGCAAATTGTTTATTGAAAGAGCAAATCTGAAAGAAAAATAATGCTTCGCATTTTTCCGTGTATAAAACTGATAATTTTTGGGAACCTTTCTTGAAGTCAAATTAGAGGGATCATCTTATACAAAATCTGCTAATTTTGCAAAAAAAAAAAAAAAAGGGGGGGGGGCACTCTTGCCCTACAAATAATTACTACTGACAAATAAGTATAATGCTTGTTGTTTGTTTCTTGGAAAGAAATTAACAGCTAAAAATAAGTTTGGTTTTAAATAATTTTGTTTGTTTGTTTTATCACAGTTAATTAGCAGCGGTGTTGTTGTAAAATTTTCTAAAAAGGCATCGGTAAGCACTCCCCCCTCCATGATTTAATAAACAATGATAATATATATCAGTTAAATGAACTGCAAAGGGATGGTAAGGGTGGAGAAAAAATATGATCACTTCAGATAGGGTTACCAACTTCAAAATTATCAGCACTTAGCGTCTGGCGTTGAACCTTTATAATGACTTGATTAGAAAATATTCTCATCATTTTACCAACTTGTCAATATTTGTGTTTTTAGGGTGAGGTGCGATGTTTAACTGTTATTTTTGGAGAAAATTATATTAGGTTTGATTTTCGGTGCTAACAAGGATGATTAACTTTAAATAAACTCTTTTAATTACAGTTTTTTTCCTTTAGATGTCTTCATTTTGAAAAATGCAATCTTTTAACATCTGATATGAGAATCATATTTTGTTCTTTTTTCAAGCTAACTTCACTTTATTAGGATGCAAATAAATGAAAAGTCTCTTTATTTTCGTTAGAACTCTTATTTCAAGTTTTAAAAGCAAAATTCCATTTTCTTTTATGAGTTAAAAAAAAAAATGCGGAATCGATGGTTTAATTTTTTTTTCTTTTGCTTTGACTGTATCCACAAATACTAATGATATGTTTATCCTAAGACTGTAAAATGCAATCTTAAAATAATTTTATCAAAAATATTTCTTGTATAAAGCCGTTGTTATATTTTTGATGCCTTCACTTTGAGAATTGCGATCTCTTTGCATCCGCTATGAAAATCTGATTTTTTGAATTTTTGATGTTTAGTAAGCTTTGTTAAGAGGTAACCAAATAAAATCTTTTTTTTTTTTGTTAAAATCACGGAATTTATAAGTTTTAAATGAAATTCGGTGCTTTTTAAGAGTGTCTTGAGTCAAAAAGGTAAATGCTGAACCCTTGTCTGATTTTTTTTTCTTTTTGTTGCAATTACAATTATGTTAAACACTGTACAGAAATATTTCTAGTATAATTTAACATAATGTAGAATGGTAGATAAATATTGATACTTGAGAGAGCGAGGTCCCCCCCCCCCCTGGCCAAATACTAGAATTACACTCCAGAATGATATTCTCGACATAGAAGAGGAAAACACCCAAACTTAAGTTTAAATGACGCAGTTTGCGTCATCTCTAAATTCTAAAATTTAGTTTTAACTTTTTTTTTTTTTTTTGTGGAATTATTTGATTTTTCACAAAATTAATTCATTTTTCACAAAATTATTTGATTTTTCACAAAAAACAGACCCTATGAAAAATCCTGGACAGACCCCTGTATTAATATATTTTGATACAAAAAAATTAAATTAAATCACATCCTAGCCAATACTCCTAACAGTATTTACTGCAACAAATGTAATTATTTATCACTACATATGGTTTAACCAGTAGGGTGACCCAAAACAAAGTAAGAAAATTCAAAAATGAAAATGTCAATTTTTTCACATATGATTTTCCTGCTTGTATAATATAAGAAAATTTAAATTAGAAAACATATAATTTTATATTTCATAAAGAAAATGAAATTTCAAAGCATACATTTTCCTTCTTGAATTCAAATTATGTTTTTGCAATCAAGAATTGCATTAGGATTGTACTTGTCATACTTGTGACTGGTGCTTTTCCAGATTAGGTAATATGAGGCATATGCATAAAAAAGAAAATGGCATTAATAAAGATATAAAAGTTATTATAGCAAATTTGGACCATTACACTAATCATTAAGGTTATATTTATAGCATATATCTTTAAGGTTTCTTACAAATCTTAAGTTTAAGATTGGTATAATAATAATAGGAATTGAAAGTCTGAAAATTTTGTATTTAGTTGAAATTATTTTGCTGTTTAAGTCCTGGAAGAATTTGGTTTTAAACAAAAAAAAAAAAATGTTTTTGATGTTAAATCTGTTGAAAAGTTAAGCCTTGAAAAAAAAAAAAAAAAATAATAATAAAAATAATGAATGCAAAAAGCAGACAATTCATAACCATATTGACAAAAATTAGTCTCCCGTATAAATATTTAAAAAAAAAACCTCAAATAAATAATTGGAGATTTCTCAAAAAAAAAAAAAAAAAAAAAACTTATTTAAATAAATAAAATAAAATTGGTAACATAGACCCATTGAAAGGAGGAAAGGAAGGGTCTAAGAAAGAGAGTTGTTAAAGTAGCTTAAAAAACAATTCATACTTATTCATACTTAAAAAAAAAACAATTTAGTTCCAACAAAATCTCTTATACAGTGGCTCCCAAAAGTGTTCGTACACCTTGAAATTTTGTAGTAAAATCAAAGTAACGCAAAACTGAATTCTAATATAAGGTCCAATTTTTTTTTCACAGCATTCCTATGCCATTCTAAATAAAACCCAGTAGTTTTTTTCAAAATATTGCCAGATTTTATTTTTGAAATTTGTCAAAAAACGAAGAGACAGAAAAAATACGCCATTGCATTGTGATGAAACTGTAAAGTCATTTGGCTTTAATTTTTCGTTTATTTATTCCCTAATATTCTGCTTATTATTTTTAAATGGCAGGTATGCGTATAAAACAACAAACACGATTCGAAATTTGATTTCCACCCCGCACAGTAGCCGAAAACTGGTTTGAAATGTCTCTAAATTAGTTAACTTATACCAGTCTACAGTGAGGTGCTTGATTAAATACTTTAAAGAAAAGAATCTGATCGAAAACAAGATAAGAAAAGGTTTTTTGGCAAAGTTAACAAAGCGTAATCGGAGATTTACAGCTAAAAAAATTATGAAAAATACACATTTGTGTGCAGAAAAATTTTTCGCAGAATTGAATGAAACATTTTATGTTCAATTTTTACCTAAAATTGTCCGCCAAGTTCTCTGATTAGCTGAATTGAATGGGATCACTTCCCGCAAAAATTTCTTGTTTGTGCGAAAAACAGAAAGCTTACGCTTTCCGTCGTAAAATCAATGACAAATAAGTTCAAAACATTTTGGAACAACGTTTTACATATAGATGAAAATAAATTCAACATTTTGGGTTAAATTTTTGTATAATTGTAAATAGAAGAAAAATTGAGGAATTTAATCTGAAGAACTTAATTGGATCAGTTAATAAGGACGGTGAAGATGCTCTTTTGTGCGGGTACATATCAGCATCAGGATTTGCAAGTTTGGAATTTTTTGAAGAAATAATGCATCATGCTGTTCATTTAAATATTTTAAAAAAGAATTTTAAACCATTAACCCAAAATTTGGTAATCGGAAACAACTTTGTTTTTAATCAAGATAACGATAAGAAGCAAACGTTTGGTGCCTCAAAAATTATCTTTGAATTTAGAAATATCCCCTCAATCGCTAGATTTAAAATCATGGAACATATTTGGAGATATCTGGTGGCTAGTTTACGGAAATACACCATTGAAACGAAAAGCGAATTAGAAACAGTAAGACTCAAAGTGTGGCTGAACACTTACTCAGAAATTGCACAAAAAAGAAAGAAAAAAAAAGAAATCTATTCCTAGACGTTTAAAAGCTGTTGATGATATTGCATGATATTCTACTAAATAATAACTTATTAAAAAGTTAGATTATTTACTAATTTTTTGGCATTTTTCCTAAGTGTACGAAGACTTTTGTGAGATCAAGTTTCTGGCACTTTTTGATGATTGATTTCTTAAAAATCAAGTTTCATTATGTTATTAAAAATTTTCATGCAGTTTTGTTGAAAATAGATCATAGATCTTATAATTAAATACCCATTCCATAACATTAGTTTTAACTAATGAATACTGGTGTATTTCATTGAAAATCGTAGGTGTATGAACACTTTTGAGAGCCACTGTACGTGTCACAATGGTCCCATAAGAGAAATCAATTCTCTACATGAAACATTATTTCCTAGTATCATCAAATACAGAGCATTATTGTAAAATGCTTAATTGAAAATTGTCCCCCCTCCCCTGCTATAAATGCAACCATGGCAAAAATATTCATATTTTTAAAAAATGTAAACATTGTCTTCATTACTACGTGTTTTTATCCTTCGAAAGAACCATTTATCTATTGCAGCATAATTTGCCATTCGTTTACAAAATTTCAACCTAGATTCCCCCCCCCCCCCCCAACATTCTATTATACAAATTCGGTTGATATTTTATAACAACACTCAAACTTTACTCAATTTTTCTGCTTTTACCTCAATGTTTTTCCGCAGAGTGAATTATGTGCTATTAATTTTTTTTAAAAACTACAACAATAATAACAAAACATCTGCTGTTCAGTTAAATGAAACAAAAAAATAAAGTCTAAACTTCATGAACGAACTTCAGACTTTATTGGGCGCAGTATAGCCTATTGCGACTCTTGCGCTAAAAAACTCAATAGAAACGACAAACTTTAATGATTTAATTTTTATAAGTTTGAAAATACTGCAAAAAATAAAATCGTATTTTACACAAACAAACCTTTAATTATGCTAGTAGTGTCGATCACATCTCAAGGATGAACTCCAAGTACGTTCGAATCAAAAAGATTTAGAACTTTAAAAATGAGTAATTTCCTAAAACTTCTTAAAGTTCTAAGAGGATTTCAGTGTTCGAATCAACATTATGAAGAAAAGATCTCGAATCTTGCACAGAAATACGACAACACTCCAGATCGTTGACAGTAGATAAAAGAAACAAACAAGAAAATAATTAAACAATGACTTTTACAAACTAACAGCCTAGAAACAATGATTTTATTTCTGCACGCAAATAAGAAGTAAAATCACATCATCGGTGTAAACAAGATACAAGAAATCGCGCTGACTCGCTGACGCTTTCGGAATGGTGTTGCCACCCAGTATTTACCAATCACTTCGAACTTTGACAGGTGACGTCACCGGTTAAAAATGCTCCGTTTGTAACAAAAATATTCGTAGAGCACGCTTTTACGTTCTTTTCATCTAATAAATAAAAGAAAATGTTGTATTTATGGAATACAGCAAAAGTTGGTGTGCATATGCACCCATACAACACAAATAGATTCACAGTATGCTAGTCGCGTTTTCACTGATCACCCTTAGGATGTTCGAAAATTAGAGTTCAATACAAAAGCAGTCCCATCTTGAACCGTCCCTTACATGTTCTCAGTACAATACGACCGGAAACTCCATTCCGAATTTTGGGTTTCTTTAGGAATTATAAATAGAAAGTGATGCTTTATCAGGTTATTTGGCAGAGGCGGCGAGTGGGGCTTATAAGTGCTTAGTGATTTTTTTTCTCTCAAACAAATTAGGCCATCTTTGAAAGAAGAAGGGAGTGCGCTCAAGGATTTTCTCCCGGAAAATTTTCAAAATAGAAGTTTTAAAACTGAAATTTTAAACAATACTTTATGACGTTAATGTTTATGTAATTTCACCCAGAATGTTTCGAAATTGAAATCTTAACCATGAGACAATCTTTGATGATGGAAAAAGTGCAGGGCAGTCGCCCCGAATTGCCGCCATTGTTATTTGGAGAACTTCATGGTAGAGCAAAAAATCTCCGAGAATTTAAATGAATAGAAAAAACCGGGAACTTTGAAATGATAAAAAGCTTACTTAAGCTAAACTAATTTTTTTAGCACTATATTGTTATGCTTTGTCACAGAAAAAGAAGCCTTTTAAATGGAATGGGAAAATGAATTTTGTTGAACTCAATAGAGTAGATAGATACAATAAGGTTTTTCCGGCTGTCTATCTAATTTTGCATTTATATATGCAATTTCCTCATTAGGAGCTATAGTGCCAAATAGCTTTTGGAACTATTCAGTGGAGGCGTAACCAGAAACAACTTTTAGAAGAGAATATGATTTAATTTCAATGGAGGGGGCATATGGTTGGTCTAAGACGACAAAAGGAAAATTACCATATACTGTACAGAAAAAACGATTATCTTTTGATTCTCAAAGCTGTGGGGGGGGGGGGGGAATTATCAATTTTTATTTGAATCCTTGCATTAGTTTTATATTGTTCCAACCCCTTGGAGCGTTAGAACAAAAATGAAATTAGAACCTGTTCCCATCGAAGTCCGCCTGTATACCAATTTCTGTCTGAATAATTCTTAAAGTATAGCTGTTACTCTCAAGGGGAAACGTTCAGTATTAGAGAGCTTGATGCAGTTCCCTTGAAGTGATTTGCTGTGGCGTACTTAGGTGTGCGTGTGTGTGGAGGGGGGGGGGTATCTTCCTATAGTGTAATATATGATCAATGTCCTGAGAGGTATCATAGTTCAGTGTAGTGTGATCATCTAGGCGTGAAGAGTTATGGTGTGATATTTCCCGCGACTGTTTAAGTCATGCAAATTCTAAGCATGAGCCCTACTTAAAAAAAAAAGGCAGACAGGGCTGGTGGACAGAAGCTACGTTTTTATTGAATAACAAAAGCGCTTTTAATGAAGTTAATAATGTTGACTTAAAGATTTAACTGTATTAACTGAAACTAATTTGTAGTTTCAGTAATACTTCAACATTATAAACTTATGTTATTCCAAAAATATAGCTTAAATCAGAAAGTACCCTGACAGCCTTTTTTTTTTTTTTTTAATTAAAAAACATATCACTCTCTCGGGTTGGATTGAACCACCATCCTTTCTGTTAACAGCTGAATGCGCTATGGATGGTTCGCTGGATTTAAACTGTAAAACGATTTGTATGAACAAAGCTCTATGCATGCCCGTTGAAGGAAGTAGGTGGAACCCTTTTCTACATCTTTTCTTTTTTTTGGTTTTTGCAGTTCAGTCTGGCTGCCAATCACAAATAAGAAGCATCACTGCAATAAAGTAACCCTAGTAAATATAATTAGTTCTGAACTACATTTTGACTACCAGTAAAAAAAAACCTATTCAGTTAAAATCTTTTACTCTGAATGGAAATTTATACTTGCTAAAATTTGTCCAATTGCTGCAATCAACAACCAAAGTAAAAAAAAAAAAAAAAAACACTATGCACTTTATGTGTAAAATTGGTTTTAAAAAAAGAATATAATGCTTAAGTTGCGGTTCTAAATTTCTTTTTCAAGTATTATCTTACCTGGATAATGTTATTCAAAATGGTTATTTAGGGAATCATCATGCATTTCATATTTTAAAAATATTATGTTCTTTCTGTTCTTAAATATGTACATATTTTTTCGATTATGTGATAAGGAAGTTTCAAGCTACAAACTGCATATTTTTTTCAAGTGTCTGGTATAAGAAAAAGTAATTACAAAGAATCATTAAAAAAAGGCAAGTCAACTTTGCAAGTGCAAATTTTATTTTGAAGATATATGAAAATAAATAGTAAAAAATATGGCAAGTATCACAAACCATCATCCAAAATCTATTAGTTAAATAATTAACTACAGTTTAAAAACTTTAATGACATAAAATAGTGAAATTTAAATAAAGCACAATATTGGTTTTCAATTAGTCTATTAGCCCACTGTCTAAAGTTTTTAGCTCTTAACAAAACACGAGATGCAGTACAGTACATGAACTAAGTAAGATTGATTCCAAAGAAAAAAGTTTAAAATGTCGAGTTTTTACAAAAAAAAAAAAAAAAAAAAAAAAAAAAAAAAAAAAAAGAACAACTAACAGATGCTAGGTTGTTTATATTTCCTCAAATTTAAAATCATGTGTTCTTGAAAAATATACATGTGAAGTACTAAGAAAGTAGGAAAATAAATAACAAAATAATGCAAAGAAGTAACGCTAAGTAACATAGTCACTAACATACATTATTCAGAAATAAAGTATGAATTTAAAGTAGCTGTATAAGTTCTCAGTGGAGTGCACAATTTTCTCTCTGATGATAAACTATTACACTAAAAATGCTAAATTTTCTAGGAGAAAAACGGTGAGCTTCAAATCCAAAAAAAAAAAAAAAAAAGAGTACTTTTTCTTGCTAAATGCTTGGTCAGAATATCTGAATAATGCAAGGAACTATGCCTTATATTACATTTACTTTGCTGTTATATTAATTTTCAGTACAAAAATAAATTTATAAAGAAATATGTCTTCAGAGAATCTTAGAGTTATATAGCATGCTCACAAAATTTGTAATACATGAGTAGTGCACATTTTTATGGACATTATGCTTTAAAAACAAGTTTTGATTATTATACTATTCACAGTGGGCAGTGTATCAGCTGAATTAATTTCATAAGACATCAGTAAATTCTCATACATATATATATATATATTTATGTATATGCACAATTTTTAAAATTCATAAAAATATCAAAATAAGTTACATTTCTTTTAAGTATAATATCACTAGTTTTGTTAAAATCATTGAAATTGAAACAGGAACATTTAAAAAACTATCATAGGTAATATCTTGTGGACGGAATGAATATACTGCTGTACAAAACTTGACTATTTAATTTACGTCCAATCATGATTTATTTTATAACTTGAAATTCCAATAACAAAAAACAAATTATAACATCTGATAAGAACATTATTATATAATAAAAGGGTAGAAAGTTAAAAGTTATACAGCATATTTGAATAATCCATATATTTATATAATATGCCTTAAAAAGATTTGATACTTTTTAAAAACCATTATCAAAGCTTTATATCAAACGAAAAACAGCATTGAAAAAAGTAATTTACTAAATAACCAACAAAAATTAATAAAGCTCTATGATCTGTCACTGACATTTTTAACAGTTTGTTATTTGATTGAAACGCTAAAATTTTTGAATTTCTAAGAACATAATTAAAAATGCAATACACAACAGTAAAACAATAATTTTCTAAAACTCTCTTTTTTTTAAAGATAATCAAGAACTAGTTTTTGATTAAAATACTCATGGAAGAAATTACCATTTTACAAATAAGCAATTAAACATAAAATAATGGAATGCATATTCAAAATTATGCAATTTGATAATGACTAGATTAGATAGGAAAAACATTCAATGCATTTCAATGTGAAATGATCAACACTTCAAAGGCTCAACAGCATATATATAACTTAATCAATACGAAAACTTTCGATACATAATACAATCCTATGTTGAGAATAAAATGGCACAGGATAAAATGCACAGAATGAATTGAAAGCTGCACAAAGTTTGACTAGCAATTAATTAGTTAAAATATCTGAAAAATAGAATGCATTTCAGATTTATGACAAATAAATATTAAGGAAATTTAAAATATTCGACAGTATTTAACAATAACTACTAGCTATTCTGTAATTACATACCTTCTAATAATCATTTAAACTGAAAAAAAGGTTAATCTTTCAAAATTGCCATGTAAAGTGTTCATGTTAGACAGCTGTAGTTCAAAAGTGTGATTCTTTTAACAGTAATGTTTTTGAAAAACAACCACAGTGTGAATTCTTTGTTCATGTTTTTGTCAGTGGCCACGGATAATGAAACAAAATGATGTTATATTTTTGTAGCTTTATGAAGTATTTAAGGAAGCATAAAAATTTTTTAAGAAACTTGCTGAGATTTTCCATGCTAAAATAAAAGTTTTCTTTTCTGATTTTGATGCAATAGTACTTAACTGTGGTTAAGAAACATGAAATGAGTTATTCAATGATGTATAGTTGGGTACCCTGTGTAATGTGTATATTTATATATCCATGTCTATATGTATGTGTGTACATGTGTTTTTTTTTTTTTTTGTAAATCTTTATGCAAGTTTAAAATTGTGTAAGCAAAATTCCTGTCTGTCGGAATATGATTTCATGTATTGCATGCATTATGTATGGCATATACAATGTATTAACTCACCGATTAACACAGCTGTCTCCAGGGCCCCAACCAACCGTTTAAACCACACATAGTGGTAGGTATGGGGGACCCTGGAGTGTTATGTTATTACATATTCTTGGAAATTGGATCAAAACTAACCCAAGTGAAAAAAGTCGGTCAGAAAATTTCAAATCTCATGGTAGGATCCAACCCATGATCTTCTCAATTTCAGTATGACACTCTTAACCAACTGAGCTATATGGCTTTACTTGTGGGGCGCTATACATTGAAGCAATGCTTAGAAAAAAACAATTCAATTATTTTTAAAAACCCATACAATGTAAGTTGTTTATTTCTTGCCAAAAGCAGAGAAAAAAATCTTTGAAATGATGCTTTACAAAACAAGTTTGAAGAACTACTGAGAAAGTTATGGCATTGTTACAAAAAAGCATCTTTGAGAAAAAATATAGAGTTGGCTCTCTGTTTAACGACTTTCAAGGGACCACAAAAAATCGTCTTTAAGTAGAAAGTGTTGTTAAATAGAATGCTTTTAACACTATAGTGAACCATCTGGGACCGTGAAAAGCCGTCTTTAAATAGAGAAAGTTGTTAAAAAGAGTATTGTTAAACAGAGAGCCTACTGTATATGATATGTGTAGACATACACACACAGTATGTTACACAAATTATGATCACAACTATAAAATTGATAAAATTTGCTGTGGTAGTTGCCAAAATTACAACTATCAATGCAATGCCTGGGATTGAAAAGTAAACATTAGGGAACAAAATTACTCTTTAGTGACCAGTGATTCTCAACCAGAGATATGTGTACTGGAGGGGGGGAGGGGGTAAGTGAAAATCTATACAGGGTGTGTGACTAGGTGCCACAAAATATTAAAAATTACTTTGATAATGCAAGACTTTAACTGGTACAAAAGTTTGGTTTATAGTACTCCAATTAACAGAAGTGTGATAGTACAATGAGGCAAAAGTATTGAAATACTTTTTTAAATACTGGGATTGAGAAAGTTTACGAAGAACAGGCAGACATTGCTGTAAAGTACCTTCTGGGTTTTACCACAACTTACTTCCGTGAGAAAGGGTTTTAGAGTTTAACTTATCTGAAGATGAAGTAACAGGTACAGAAAAAATCTTACGTTGACAGATTTTCAGCTGTATTTGACCAAGCCGAAGTCCAACATTGGTGAACATTGTAAAAATAAAAAAACATGATAAAATAATGAACAACTTCCTTAGACTTTTTAAATTTTATGTTTGATTAACAAAAAACTTGTGATGAAATACCCATTGGAATAAAAATTTTTGTGTCATTTTTTTCAATTTAAATTACTAGTACATAATTAAACTTTAACAGTTTAGCTGTTGAAACTTAACAAATATAACTTATTTCAATAAAACTGAAGTATTTCTGTTATGGTTATGCAACAGAATTCTGTATGATGCACAGTTAATGAAACACTAAAAGAGATATATGGGTAAGAAAAGATTGAAAACCAATGCTTTAAAGAGCACAAAAAAGACAAACAATAAAGGAGAGATAAACTGTATTATTGAAACTTCATCTTTCTTAGTACAGTAAAAATTGTTCATGCATTTATTTTAAAGTATGTCTATATATAGTATGTATATATTATAGTAAGTCAAAAATGCAAATATTATGCATGTAGGAAGCCATCTCTTCAGACTAAACTTTTACGGTGTTTGTGAGGTAACTTCATGTTACTTTACACCAATACTAAAACACCACCACAAAGAATTTCATACACCGAAACTTAAGGTCATTGAAACAAATTGAAGTTTTCCAGATTCTTTTTTCAGAAGCATGAACAAATTCCTGTATGTAGGGCTACTAATTTTGTGCTTTGCAGTTAGCCATTTAGACTGGTAGGAAATGCCAAATTGCGAAACAAAAAAAGAAAATGGCAATATGTATAATTTTAAAAATAAGCTTTCTATTCCCCCCCCCCCCGCCCCTTTTTTTAGACATGCAAAATGAAACAATTTCAATGGAAAGAAACCGGGAGAAGTTATAAAAACAACTGGAATTTCAGAAAAAACAAGAATTAGAAGGTATGTAATCACACAATCTTTATAAATTAAGAAAATTAATAATTTATCAATTGATTAAAAATTGCAAAAGATTTAATTACTTTTATGTTGCTAATTAGTAATAATAGTCATAAATAAAGAAAAATAAAAAACAATTTCAAAATCCCAAACCTGAACGATGGTATCATAAAAACACTACTTAATTTTGAGATTTTTGATTTTAAAAAATGAATACAAAACCTTTAAAAGATATTCCATTAAAATGTTTTAAATTTCAAGTTAGACAGAAATGTCACCATTTTTTCTCTCTTAATGACTTCAAAGCTGTAACAGTAATGGTTCCATATGAAAGGTCTTGACTGTAACTTTGAAGCGCAGCTTTTGCTGAACTGCACATGGAATGATTAGCCATATTCCCAAATTGCTTTTTTCCTAATTTTCTCTCAGGTTTTTTATCTGCAGACAATGTTGTAGAAGAATCCTAACAATATATGAGGAATTAATAAGAATGAATTGTTTTTAACATTATTCTCAGTACAAACAGCATCAAACAAATTGATTACAATAAAATACTGTAGCAAATAAACAAATTTAAAATTATGTAGTTTTATAGATCATTTACTAATACAGCAGAATCTCATTAATTCAACACCCCAAAGAAACATAAAAACATGTCGACTTAAATGGATATCAACTTACTGATGTTCTATAATTTTAATTCCTAAAAAGATTTTGCATCACTAACTTATTAATGTTTAACATTCCAGCAAATGAAATTTCTTTTCCTTTTTTGAAAAGTACATAATAAAATCACTATTATTGTTTGAATACCTCATGATCGATAAATCCATAATTTTAGAAAAGAGATAAAAACTCCTTGTCAGTCTGGTCTGTTAAGTCCTGTTCACACTTGTTTGAAAAATATGTCATGGTGTCTTCTTTCTCTAGAGGACTCCCCAGAGTACACCCTTTCCTAGTCTTTAGAATAGCACTAACAACACAGAGTGTGGTGGCTAACCCCCCTGGATAAAACTTATAATTCTCTTAAAAAAAGAACTTTTCAGAAAATTATTAACTGAACAAGCAGGATAAAATGCTGAGTAAAGGTCAATATGAAAAAATACTGGTAGCAAAAATTGGACTACAATAGCAATTGCATGTCGATTTATAGGGGTTATCTGACTTATCAGTGTGTCGAGCTACCAAAGTTTCACTGTAATTACTTCAGCATTATAGTTCATACAGTAAGTAATCCAGTGGATTTCGTACTAAAATATGGAAAAGTAATTGTTGGTTTGAATAATTTTACATTGATACAGATTTAGTCTTATAAATATAAAATCCTTCACAATCAGACTCCTAATCATCCAAAAGCTTTTCTGCAAACATATGATAATAAACTTCCCACAGATAGCCAGAATAGCCTTTCCGAAAGAGGTCTTATGGTATGATTAAAAAAAAAAGATTTTTATGAAGGAAAAAAAAATTTACTTCTGAAATTCAAAAGTTTTATGAATTAAAAAAAAAACGGCACAGTGTAGAAAGTGTTTTGGCCAGGGTTTAATTTGAATGGGGTTAAGCTCCTGAAATTCTTTTCAATTTTATATGAATTTTATATATTAGAGGGATTTCAGGCTGTCTATGCACTAAAATCAGTTCTGAAGACTATACAGTTCCCATACTTCTTTCGATAGAAATTAAACCCTGATCATGGCCCTCGCCAAGTATTAAATGTACTTACAGCTGTTGCAACTTGTCCTCGCAAAATAACTGGATGCCGAAAACCAAGGCTAAATTTCCCCCTTTCAGACAAGAAAGGAGGAGTTAATGTTTTTCTTGCTACTGGTGCCATAGGTTGCTTTTTTGCAATTTGACTTCTCAGAAGAGCTTCTTTTCGTTCCTATAACATATTCAAAATTGAAACAGGAATCAACTACCATATGACATAAATATTCATAATAAAAACACATGGCCATTTTAAATGACAAATAAGGTGTCATAAACCAGTGTAATCGTAGATTTGAACTCCTCCACAAGCATACTTCATACACTGGGAATACACCTTAAAATTTAGTCAAGAATATTCTCATGTCCTGCCTTTTAAATAAAAATTTAGCAATTTGGAAGATGAAAAAAAAAAAAATAATAATAATAATAATAAATAAAATAAATAAAGAGAAAAAAAATAAAGAAAAGGAATTGGAATTTAATAAACATTGCTATAAATGTTTTGTTTAATACAATGGAAAAACTTTCTAAATGATAAAATCCAAACAGTTCACATCTTTTCTTTCCCTGTATTTCATCCAAAGGAAGTTAGTATTTTATAGAATTGACCACTATACAATGGTCTTTTCTGTTTTTGTGTATCAATTCTTTTACAAAATGTGAAGGTGTATTTACATGCCTTGAAAACAGGCCCAGATCTATAAATTTTGCCCCACCCCCCCCCCTCCCAAACAAAATCTGTAGGGTATGTGTAAATTATATTTAAATACAATTTTAGAACAAAAATCTTTTTATACTCATAAAACATCAGGTCAACCAATTTGAATAGAAATAAATAATCAAAACAAAGCTCTTTGAAAATATAAGCATAAGTCTTAAAAGTTTATTCGCATTATGGAACATTTTTGATAATACTTACATCGATGGTAGGAATTTCATCAAAGGTTCGATGTTTCACAAATATTCTTCTTTCATTTCTTTTATCTATATGAAATATTTATGAATAAGTGCATCATTAATGGACAAATAGAAAATTGCATAATGGTAAAAATATCATTAAAAATTTCAATTTCTCTGTTTCTAAAATATTTTTACAACATAAATAATTTCAAGCAGTAAATGAACTGGACTAATTAGGACTTTTTACAGTTAAATTGGTAAATAAAAATTATATGGATTCACTAATTAATTAAACATGTAGTTGAACCACAAAGTGAAATCAAACCCTTTAATGAAAATTCAATCCCAGTAAAAAAATTTGATTGAGACGTCTGCAATAATAATGGTATCAGGGTCCATACCAGGGCAGTGGAGTTGGAGTCGGACTAATTTTGAAGTAAAAGAGTCAGAGTCGGAGTCATTAAAAAACAGGCTGACTCCAACCTTCTTTTTTTCTTTAATATTCACTGACTCTCCTAACATCTTTTACAAAACTGACTACCAATTGGTTCGATTACATGTATAAAGGATTACTAATAAGAAAATAACTGTCACTGGAAACCAGCTGACTTGATTGTTTATCAAACTTTCTGTAACAGCTACCTATGCAGCCCCCTAGTTAGCTGGTTTCTAACTTCCTTTAACTAATAGCAACTGTCAGCAAATGGTTTTGTTGCCTAACATTTTTTAAGTAATCACTATCAAATAAAAATAATAATATGCTTTTTACTTCAATCTCAGCCATAAAATAGTAAAAGAAATGTATCCCTTGAGCAAGTCGGGGCCCGTAGTTTGGGAGAAAACTTTTGAGGGTGTTTGGTAAATTGGAATTTGTGTTGGCGCGCAAGCGGAAATCCAAAAGATCTCCTAAAATTTACCTGTTTTTACAAATCTAAAGACGAATCTAGGTTTTGTCAAACATAGCACTACCAGTCGGTTGAGAACTTGACATCCAATGACGTCCGCGGTTATTCACCAACCGATGCTTCATTGAACGCTTTCGGTTGATCACTGATTACTTGTGTGAATGAATAAGGCACAGGTGGAAAGTACTTATTATTGGTCAAAAATGTCATGGGGTTTATCAACTAGCTTAATCTTGCGGTCGACCAGTGGATCTACTGGTGAAACTATTAGAATGACTTCAGAAACAACCGGTTTACCGGTAACTCTATTATAACGCTCTGGTTAATCACTGGTCGACCGGTAGCAGCATACGAATGCAAACCTATAAGCTTGCTTCTCACTAAAAGTGAAAGAAAATAAGAATATGATTTCTTGGTTACAACACTCAATAGTTGCCGTAAAACTTAAAATCTTCATATTAAGGTTAATTCTAAAGCATTGGCAAATAAAATTAAAATTCAAAATTCAGAGAAGAAGACAAACAAACATAGTAAAAGTTATTTGTATAAAGCTGTTTACCGCCACATTTTATGTAAAATTTACTCAGGTATACCTGTACCGGTCTTTTTCCGCAATATAGTGCCCTAATTTCTTTGAAATTTTATCGATGAAATATAATTTAAGATTTACTGGGGAAATTTCTCAGAATTGAGTATTTATACATTTCATAAACTCTAAAGTTAAACTTGACGTGTCACCCGCCAGATGGGTGTCACTCAGCGCGAACCGCCCAACTTGAGTTACAGCTTTCAAAAATTAAAAGCACCACAATTTGATCAACATCTATTTGTCAAACACTATAGGGGAGCAATTTAATCCCTTTTTTTTAAATATGATTTTTAAGTAATCTCAGTTTTAAAATCACAACTAGTGGAAAATTTAATTTTCAAATTGAATTTGTAATGTTGTATGCATCTTATGTTTGCAGTAAAATACACTGCGTAAATTTCATAAAAGGAATTGATATTTTAATTTCTATTTAGGGTAAAGTAAGAAAAAAAAGAGAAAAAGGAAAATAATTAATAAAAAAAGCCGGAGTCGGACGTTTCAAAATTGTGTCAGAGCTGGTTATTTTGCTTCCGACTCCGGAGCTCTGGTCCACACATATAGTAACAATATGAGAGTTCCAAAAATACAAAAATTTAAACATAATATTCAGGTTTTACTGTCATGTGAGAGGCTTCTATTCATTCTCTGCATGCATTTTTAGTCCATTTTAATTCTTACAACAAATAAATAAAATTTCTTGAGGGGACAACATCACAGAATGTTACCTTTAAAGTGTAAGTAATATCTTGAAATGAAAATGATTTTCAAATATCAAAAAATATACAATACTAGCAGTTGTAGTTCTATATTAAGCATGTTCCTACACTACATTCTTTCTATAGGATTTCAACACATAATAAAATTTAAGGATGCATGAGGCAGTGAGAAGCAAAGGCATGTAAGTGGACTTTTTGAAGTTTCGCGTAAAAAACGTTTAAAATTCAGACCCCAGGTGGGTTTTCATTGACTTTTTTTCTTATAAATCATACTGTATAGCAGTACCTACCAGAGCTACTAATACCATCTCTTGCCCTAAAACAGAGGAGAGGTTCTTTTATCACTTGTACAAGTTATCTCTAAGATTTTAATTTTGGCACTTACATCCCTTGGCTACTTACTGCCTCACATGAAATGTTTCTTCTTTTAGTCAGTTTTTGACTGTGTTTAGCTACTCACATAAATAATGGTAAAAGTTGAATACAGTGAAATTCCGTTTCAACAAACTTCGTGGGACCATACATTTGGTTCGCTGTAACGAGAATTTTGTTGTAACGGAATTCAAGCAATGTAACAGCAATTACACTGAGACTAAAAATTCAATTCGTCGAAACAGAAATTTTGTTGTATTGGTATTCGTTTTAATGGGATTTCACTGTATTTCTTTCAAACCTAAGAGCATTGTACATGACATTATGACATGTTTCCATGGATAAAACAACTTGGTAGTCCATTTACCTGCATATGATGGCATTTGTATGGGTGGCATGGGTGAAACGCTCTTTTTTTCAGGATTTTCAGCAATCATCTAAATAACAAATTATCACATATTTATCGCACGAAGAAAAGTTTTACAGGAATAAACCAGTCAGTCAGAAATTATGTATACAGATAAAAAGACATAGGTTAGCATTTTGTGAGGACAATATTTTGCATGTTTAATACAACATGTTAATATTTATTTTCAAAAACTTTCCTGTTTTTTGTTTTGAAACTTGAAGACTAATCAAAATATTACTTATTCACTTAGTTTCTTTAATTTTTTGGTGAAGATGTGGGTGCGCAGGAACATTTTTTTAAAGTTTTCTTTTGCTTGGAAGTTAAAAACTTAAACTACAATAAAAATTTAAAACATAAATATCTGCACTTCCTTTTTTTTTTTTTGACAAGAGGTTTTTTAGGTTTGAGCATGAATTGATAAATGCTCAGTTTATTTGCTTGGTATACCAATGTGACAGATTATTAACAAATCTCTAACTCCATTATATTTTCTTGCTAACTTCCTTTTTTTTTTACATTTAATTACTTTCTTTTTCTGGAATGTTAAGAAGCATAGCATTAAAAAATCGATCCTCCTCGAAATTTACCGATGCTTGACTCATTAAAAAAATATAATCAAGTCAAGTTACTACAACAACTTCATGTAAAAATGCCTATCATTCACTAAAAGGTAGCTAGCTCACCCTGTATCTTGTAATTACATGCAGTTTGTAAAACGTTCAATGGTTACTTTTTTAAATAAAAGGTCCAATACAGATGAATTAGGTGACTGATAATGTTAAGACCAACAGCAGTGCAGTGGTTGAAATTTTTTCTCAAATTCTTAGAACAATGAGATTGATATAAAATTGCAGCCACTGAGGAAAATTTCAATTCAATCACTTCATAATGTATACTATCAGACCATCAAAGTTGACATTACTCAGAGACTGAAACAATTATTGAAAATGGCGATTTTAAATAAAAGGCTACCACAAGAAAGAAAGCATGGAATAATATTTGTGGTTTGATACTATGGAGAATAAAATTTGAATTCATATTTGTCAGAACTACTCAGAATCTCACAACTGTTTATTTCAGAAAAACAAATTAAAGTAGGATTGATGTCAAAAGTTTAAATCAATGAGATAAAATATAGTATATGTATATTTTTTGGTTTGAATTTAATTCATCAGAAAACATAAGGTGAAACAAGTGCTATAAGTAAATATAACAAAAGGAAGCACATATGAAAATATGGGATAACAATTGCTCAAATAAAATGATAATAGTAAACAAAATAATTAATAAATGCTCTAAACACACTATCCTAACATTAAAAGGAAGAGCAAAAATTATGAGAGAAATAATGCATGAGAAATAAAAAATTAATCAAATTTCATACCTCATATAGTTTATCTCTATACTGATCGACTGAAAGTTTCGTCCCATCGCATAAAGGTGGCACAGATTTACTAAGTTCAGATGGTGGATCTTGGCCATGATACCTATGAAATATTTTGCTATGTAAAATCAGATTAAACATTTCCAGATGCATGCTGAACTAAAAAAACAAAACAGCAATTTTGAACTTAGTAATAGCTTTACAAATGGAATAAACTGATGTTTCAAACACTTTAACAACACATACTTTGAATACCTACTAAGACCTTGCTGCAACGATATCCAATCCAATGATAAATTCTTCTACAACAATGCTATTTTGTGGTCCCCATGAATTCATACATAATGTAAAGAACATGGCAACATCTTTTTTGGACCATGTGTTTGAATTTTTCAAAACTCAGTGCCATTGTTAACGAACCCTCCTAAGATAAAACGTTTACTTATCTACTAGTTGTAACAATATTTCTAATTATTGTGGCTCAATTTTATGGCATTTGGTGAAAATATGTGAAAGGTTTAACATTTTTTCGTTGAATTTTTGCAGATTAGATGGAATTTCAGATTATTCATATGTGAAAATAAGTTCTTAAGCAAAAAGGCTACTGTACTTCTTTCGTTATTTATTTATTTTTTGATAAAAAGTAAGTCCTGGATGTGGGTTCCTAAACCAGGCCAGATTCCTAAAACAGGCTGAATTTCTGAGGTACAATTAAATCAAACAACAAATAGTATTTAGCAGTTTATCATTTTTTCTTAAAATTACTATCATTGTGTCATAAATAAATCAAAACTTTTACACCATCTTCCAATATAGCACTCTAAAGTGATTTGTATGGATCCTCAAAGCATCAGCATATCAAAGTTTTTAAATACATTCACATAGTTTTTAGAAATGAGAGAAGACCAGAAATGTTTTTCAAATTCATCACTGAACCTTTGGAATAAATAGCCTTTTAAATTAAGATGAGGAACATGCTGAATAACGCATTGATTCATTAGCATAGCAATTACTCACAGATAACACCAAAAATGCACCCAATAACATCAGAAAGCATAGCCTATACAAAAAGTAGTGAAAACATTAAACATTAATCCAAAAAGTAAGCAACATAAAAAAAGTACTACACCAGATTTATTGAAGGTCTATTACTTGCTGAAACCTGACATTTACAGCCAATGAAAGTCGAGATTGCTAAATTTTCGTAAAATCTCTACAACTTACTTAGTACTGATCTTTGTTCATAATAAAGCTAAAAGTCTTTCTGTCCGGATCTCTGTGACGCACATAGCGCCTAGACCCTTCGGCTGATTTTCATGAAATTTGGCACAGAATTAGTTTGTAGCATGGGGGTGCGCACCTCGAAGCAATTTTTCGAAAATTCAATTTTGTTTTTTCCATACCAATTTTAAGAACATTTTCCTGAGAAAAATTATAAAATCGACGAGTAAATTACAAAATCATTATAACGTGGAACCGTAACATGGGCAAGTCAATTCATCAGAGCCAGAAATTCATCCCATACATTATTTATAAATATACCAGGCAAACCAAAAGACCTTTTAATTTTCTACTACAGGCAAAGCAGTGCGGGTGCCACTAGTATATAATATGAAAACAATCTTGAAAGATTAGTTCTGAAATTAAACTAAACAAAGTAAGTTACCTGGCCACATAAGCATGCTGTAGTCCATCTTTCGCAGTCATTCTATGATTTGGATTCAGAGCAAGTAATTTAGATAACAAGTCATGAGCATCATTTGAACAGTTGAGTAATACAGTCCTTAAAAGACGTTTTGGCCTATAAAATAAAACCATGACTTAGCAAATATATATTTGCAAGCAAAAAAATTCATCACAAATAAGATTAGTAGAAATTGTTACATCAAAAACAAAAATAATATATACTTATTTGCTGCTCTCCCCAGAACAAATGCTGCATATCCAGTGCATAAACTATCAATATCTAAATGGAAAAGTATAACATTATTAAAGTACATGTGAGGTACATTTATAATAATACATAACACAAATTTTTAGATTAGATGGAAATTTACAGACCAATAAACTTCTGCTCTCTTTAACTATGAATAGCAGGGTTGGCAAAAACCCGGGTTTTTTTAAAAAAGCCCATGGACCCAGGGTTTTTTTAAATAACCCCCCCCCCCCCCAAAAAAAACCAACTAAAGTTGGTTTTTTTTAAAAGAAATGTGGGTTTTTTTGTCTTTTTTTAGGGAAAATGTGGGGTACTTGTAGCATATTGTAGCATAAGTATATGGACAAAGTGTAAAAATTATCTTCGGGTAAAAAGCTCGAAAACTAGTTAAAATTCAGAGTTTTCTGAAGAAAAGTATAAAAGACGAAAAAACCCAAGAATGTTAAAGTTTCAGATTTTTTTAATTTTCATTATTACCAACAGTTAAGGCAAAGTTACTTCTTGAGTGATAAAATATATTGTTCGTTTTTAATTACTACATTTTTTTTTTTTTTTTTTGCATTTTACTTTACAGTATTTCATTTTGTTATGCAAATATGCATTTTGTTATGCAACTGTAGAACCTCAAGTCGTTTAAATCCCTTTTTACTGAATTCCAGCTTAATCAAGACATTTCTTTGAATTTTATGTTGCCTGTTTTTCTATTTATGTGTACAGGGTAAGAAATATTAAACTTTTTTGTAAAATAATGAAAATACTGTACCTGTTCTGTTTTCTGTAGACCGTTTGAAAAATCTGTTTATTTCTAAAAAAATTACCTTGTGTTTATTCGAGATTTGTGACGTGTTGGTTAGCAGAAAATAATTTACATGAAAGCCTTTTAACTAGATTAGTTTCCTCTATACAATCTACAAATATTGAGAAAATCAGACGTGACAGGACTTGATCAAGATAAGTTGAGTTATTTATTGACCAGTTAAAGAAAAAAGTTAAATACATTTATTTAAAATCCTTGAAGTATATTTTTAATGCCGTTAAGAGTTAAGAAATACTATTAAAGCTCAAAATTCATTTTTTGTATTCATTGTCTGTGGTGAAGAACAAATAAAAAAGAAGTTTAAATTGTAAAAGTATTTAAATTAATTAATTTTTTTAAAAACTTCTCACAAAATTTTAAAAAACCCAAAAGTGGGCTAAATAATGGGTTTTTTTAAATGGGTTTTTTCAAAAAAAAAAACCATTGGGTCCAACCCAATTGGGTCCGATTCGGCCAACCCTGATGAATAGCAATAAAGGAACATAACAATTAAATTAAAATTAAGCCAGAACAAATTAAAACTGAAAATGCTTTCACTTTAAGCAAAGTTTTTATGAATAACTAGCTGCATCACCCGGCTTTGCATGGTCTACCTTGAAGATAGAAGTTATGTTAAGTGACGCGTGTTCAACAATCAGGCTTGGAAAAAAAAAACAGTAAAATTTTTTGGCAGACTGCAGAAAAATAACCAAAAAGTATATATTTTAAATCCTAGAATTACAGAAAAAGCCTTTAAAACTAAAGCCAGAATTTTATTTCTTCATATTTGAGAGAAAAAAATGGCGACAGATCTTTCTTCTCAATGATTTTCTTCACGCTACAAATTTTAATAAAAGCATTGTTATAAAAGTTGAGATAAAGCACTGAATAATAATTTGAATGAAAGCCTTTGAAAAATAGGGATTTTATGTTGAAATCTAGGTGTCATAGTTAATAGTTTTTAATTAATATCCCCACTAATGATTACCGGAGAATTATGTTAAATATCGAAACATAAAGACAGGAAGATTACGAATCCATCGATACCTAGTTCGATGGTCAGTTCACTATCGTTCAGGAGAAAGAACTCGGATATACACACATAGGTACATACGCTCAGTTTTTAATAATACAAGATAATTCAAGAGTTCACATTTTAAAATAACTTAATTTTCTCTCAATCAAGTAGATTTGTTGTTTTGCAACAATTTTAGAGACCAAGTTAAGACATTACACTATGCAGCTAATCATTGGGGATATGTGAGGAGTTCACAGCTAAAGTGGATCAAGTCGTTCATGTACTTGATCTACTTTAGCTCTGAAGGCCTCATATATTTCAACATAATTACTAATAGAGAAAGATAAATAAATTTGAATTAAAATGGAAAATTTAATCAGAAAAGTTGCATAATATTAATAATTTACATCTTTAAAAAATCAATATTTTGTTATTTTTATCACTTTGACACTTAACAAAACTGTAAGGTGGAATTTAAATACAGGGTGGCGACAGGAACTGTGAAAAAAAGTTCCCTGACTTTTCCCTGATTTATACAGCATTTTAACAATAAAAAAATGAAGATATTTACTTAAGTACGCAAGTTGACTCTATTTCAAATTAATTTCAGTATATAAGGAAAAAAAAATCTTAGATTGCTTTTGTAACAAACAACTTTGAAATGCAAGAAGAAAAAAAGCAATTAGTTAATTTCATATTATAGGTATAAAAGAAGAATACAACTTGGTTATAAAATTAAAAAAATACTTAAGTCTGAAGAAAAGAAAAGCTAAGGCATTAATGAAGGCTTCCTCTTTGCCTGTATGGTTGTTTATTTTACGTAACACTGAAAGCGCAGAAGGAAATTTCAAGCTAGGTAAAATAAACAACCTAACAGATACAGAAGCAATCTTAGGAAGTTCATCCTGTGGTTAATAAGTAAGATTCAATACTTTGACGTTGAGGAAAAAAGATGCACAAATATGCGGCAGTGTATAATTGCACCTCATTAATTTTCCTTTTTTTTAAATAGATAATTGGCGGAAAATGCGTAAGGAATTAGAGTACTTAATTTTGTAAAGCAAAAAAAAATTTTTTCTTCATAAAATCAATTTTTCCTGATTTTTTCTTATTTTTTCAAAATTCCCTGATATTTCCCTGATTAATAAAGTTCCCTGACTTTTCCCTGATCTGTCGCCACCCTGAAATATCTTCGTATAAAAACTGACACTTTTGTTAGCACTCGGAGAAAATAGTTACCTGCTTGCATAGGATGAGGTAAAGCAGCCATTATACGTTCAACTTGATTTAAAGTAGATGTCCCAGGAAACAGTGGCTTTCCACTAATGACTTCACCCATAATACAGCCAACACTCCAAAGATCCACACCTTTCGTATAGCTAAAGATTTAATTCATTATTAAAAAAGAAGTTAACTTCGCATTAAAACATTGAGCAATTTAAAAGAAATTGCAAATATACTGTTTGAAACTAAGCATTTTAAAGCACTTTTTTTTTCCTTTTTTCACACTGAGTGTAAAATAAAGAGTATTTTATTTAAAAAAATATGCAAAAAATTATGCAGCATTTTTACCTATTTAAATTTAGGAAAAAACGAGCTGATGTGTGTATCACATGACTTCCTTTTACTCCTATTTAATGCCATTTTCTTATTATTGGCTGTTTTAATGTGATTCAATAGTTTACTCTCAAAATATCAACAATAGTGGCCAAATTGAAACCAGATTAAAAAAAAATCCCTAAATTTGTCGCCAAGTTGGCGACAAAACTTGGCGACCAAAAGACTGGCGATATATTGTCAAGTGTCCACCAAATTATAGCACCACTTGAGTTTACATCGAAATTAACAATGACTTCCCCCCCAAAAGACCTCCTTTGGAGCATCCGAATGCAACCAAAAAGGGAGGTGCACAACTACAACCCACTAGGAGTCTACGTACAAAATTTCAACTTTCAAGGACATGCCATTCTTGAGTTATACAATATACATACACACATACATACAGACGTCACGAGAAAACTCATTGTAATTAACTCGAGGACTGTCAAAATGGATATTTCGGGTGTCTGTATGTTCCTAGGCATATATCCACATGTGGTCGGGTTGAAAAAAAACCTCAACATTCATTTGGGGGTGAGTAAAATGGAAATTAAGGCCGATTTTTGAGTGAAATTTTTTTTGAGAATATATTACTTCCTTTTTTGTAAAAGGAAGTAAAAAGGTTGTGTAATTGATACATTTTTATTAATTTCATATGTATTACGCACAGAGGGGAAAAGCACCTTTATCGACATAAAAAACAAGCTTAAAGATTAATAAGCAATTTTAAAAAAATTAAGTAGTATCCTGTTCACTATGTCACATGAATTTTTTGTATACTGAATTTAAAACTATGGTGCTCAAGAGCAGTTAATTAACATTTGAGTTCAACTATCAAAAGTAACAGTTTTAAAACTTCTTCAATTTTAATTCCAAGCAAAAATAAAAACAAGATACCATTTGGAGCCCAGCAATATTTCAGGAGCCCTGTACCACCTTGTAGCAACATATTCAGTCAATGTTGGATCTGTAGCATATTCACCTTCTTGCTCTAACGAGCGTGCCAAGCCAAAATCAGCTAGTTTCAACTCACAACGATTATTCATCAATATATTTGATGGCTATAAATTAATATTTTGACATTAGATGCATGCAAATAAAATAGATGGCAGTACAGAAATATGGATAAAAGATTGAAATAATTCAATTTTCTTGGTATTGAAAGGTGTACGGCAAAAAAAGGGAATTGTTCAAAAAGGAAAATAATCTAGCCACTTTAGCGGCTTGTGATAAATGTAAAAAGTGCAATGCTAATTTTTAAACAACATTATTATTATTCCTCGTTTTTGTAGGTCTAAAATGAAAAATATTTTTCTAGCAGAAATAATTCAAATAATTTGAACAAATAACTTTGATTATTCATGAAATACACCACCAGCTCAGTCATTTCTAGCAGAGGACTGCAGTTTCGTGCTTATTAGCACCCATCAACCCAGCATAGGAGTGACTGAGCTGGAGGTGGAAAACTTTGATTATACAAACCTTTATTATTGTCATTATTATTGTTATTGTTATTTTATTTTTAAACTGTTGCTAAATATTGTCTAAAAATAGTTCCCATTTCATTTATCTCTTAGATGTTCAGATTCAAAACTTTACAAGAGAATTTTTTGATTGTAATTCAATTCTAGTTTGTTCCACTTACTTTTTCAAATTTAAATATCAAACAAATTTATACAGTATGTGCATCTAAATGGCTGTCCTGATTAAACAAAATCCAGTTTAATAGGGCTTGGATTAAAGAGAGTTAACTCTAACTGTAATATGATAAAAGTTACATGTAAACCACTGCATTTCAAATTAAAAAAAAAAAAAAACAAACAAACAAACTCACATTGGGAAACATGAGAAAAACCATGAAGAACATACTTTTATGTCTCGGTGAATAACATTTGCAGAATGTATATAAGCAAGTGCAGATAATAACTGAAAAATAATAAATCCATGTTTCCATTCTTCTTTCATTACTCCTTTTTTGATCATTTGGTGTAGATCAGTTTCTGAAATAAGAAAATGAAAGTAAATGTTTATTTAAACCAGGGTTTGTGATTTTTTTAAAAAACAATCAAAAAAGTCGGAATTTTTTAAATTTAAATCGGATTTTTTATTTAAATCACATTTTTTAAATTTTTTTAAAATGTTCAAAAATTTGTAGATATTAATTACTTTACATTTATAAACATAATATATTTCATACAATAGATGAATCTATTAAACTTACTTTTAAAATTAAGAGAAGTTCTCTAACTGTTATAATATTTTAAGTAGAGACGTACCGAGTACTCGGTAACTACTCGGTACTCGGCCTACTCGGCCAATTTGCCGAGTACTCGGTACTCGGCCAAATTCTGATCAGATACTCGGCCAATACCGAGTAGTTGCAAAAAATTGAATATTGTCTAAGACAGATACTAAAATTTATAAAAAAAGAGCAAGAATTATATTCTGCAATCATTTACCATTAAAATTTATAAGTCAAATTTAAATTTTGAGAATAATGAAGTTTGTAATGCTTCAATGGAATAAATCTTTATTTTAATGTCTCCAAAGTTAATAAAACTTATTTATTAAAAATTATGCAAAAAAGAAAATATGGAAATATATAATGGTATAGAAAATATGGAATTTTTATATTAAAATTGGATTTTTGCTTCAACCAAAAATTAGTTATAAGAAATATAAAAATATTTTTGCTTAAAAAATAAAAGGAAATGAAACAACGTTGAAAGTACAGTGCAGGAATACTGCAGACACATGTTTTGGCATTACAAGGAATTCTTTTTTTTCAATGCACAAAATGGGAGCTCGTGGATTTAAAGACAAAACTCGGACTTTTTTGTTAAATGTCTTTACATTCTTTAGCTCACATGTTATGCACTGAAAAAGACATTCCCTGTAATGGGGGGGGGGGGGGGGCAGAAACACATGTCTGCAGTGTTCCTGCACATTTGTTTTATCTGATTTTAAAAAGTATTTATATTTGGCGGACTAGAACTATAATTGATTGGTATACAGTGAAAACCCTCCTAACGGACACCCCTCAAAGGCAGACACCACTCTTATGCGGACAATTTTTAATTCCCCAGTTCCAATGCAAATAACATTCTTAAACCCCTGTCCTGCGGTCATCGCTCTATTGCGAACAAAAAAAATTGTCCTGTTAGTGTCCGCATTAGAGGGATTTTACTGTAATTTGCCTTAATTCCAACTTGATTAATCATACCTTTTATTTATTTTTAATTTTAAAAACAATTTTTTTGTAAAATTTTAGACAAACAAAACTGTTTATGTAATGCATAATTAAATTTCAGCAGGAATTTAGTTTTAAAAACTATTATATGGACAAAGAGGTCTATACTACTATTCCATTAAGTTCAAAATTCATCACATGCGTGTAGATGGTTCTTCTTAGAACATAATTGATACTTGGTAACTCGGCCGAGTAGTGAAAAGCCGAGTACTCGGTAACTCGGTACTCGGCCGAGTAGTGAAAGGCCGGGTATTCGGCTACTCGGCCCAAGTGCTCCTTGGTACGTCTCTAATTTTAAGATTCATAAATACGTTATAATGCTTAGATAAGATGTGATTTTGTTTAATGCTTTGCTTAAAGATAAGGTTTCCATTATCATGTACGTTTTTAGTCTAAAATAATATGTTAAACAACTACTTTTCTGAACTATATTAGTCATGGCGTGTAAGAAAAACTCAAAATTTTTATTTTGTTCTAAACTAATTTTGGAGTAAAAGCAATACAGAGTGAAAATCTGTTACACACACAGAAAGAGGGATCTATGTAGTTTTGCCTGTTGAGGTTAAGATAGTATAATGCAGTGTAGTTAAATTTAGAGCAAACCATTTTAAAAATGCAAAATTAATTTATAAAAGTAAAATCAACTGATTTTAATTACTGATTTTGTTAAAAAAATCACTTAATACAAATCAATTGATTTAAATCAATTTTTTTTTTTAAATCACTTGATTTAAATCATGATTTTAATCACTACTTAAATCAACAAACCCTGATTAAACATGAATCTTGAGATACAATCAACTTATAAAAACCTATATTTACCCATAAAATCAAATATTAAATAAATATCTTTGTCATTTTTGGCCTTTACAACCTTCAGCAATGTGATAATGTTTGAGTGATTATGAAATTCTTGAAGATACCATATCTCTCGAAAGGTTCGCTAAAAAAGAAAATTTAAGAAATTAAAAAATTGAATGCAAAATGAAACACATATGCAAGAAAAGTAGGTACAAAAGTTGCCAGGAGAGATGCATGACATCCGTTCTCTCCGGGGATTAAAAAAAAAAAAAAAGAGGCCTAGATAAATCATGAAAAAATGTGTTGGTCCAATATTCTTAACAATCGAAATAGTAATAGTTTTATTTCTATTATATGTTTTAAAATAATATTTTGGTTTGGAAAGAGTTAATTTTTTATAGTGTTCTTACTCAATGCTAACTTCATAGAAAAAATATTGTAAATTAACCTTAAAAAGGTAAACACGATTATAACAAAAGAAAAAAGATAACATTAAAATGCATATTTGCAATAAACTAATTTATAAAAATTTGCAAATTTGTGCAATTTAACACTGCATTTTGTTTTCTACTTTTCAGCACAAATCCATTTTTATTTCATAATTTATGCTGAAATTACATGACTTCATAAGCTTTGGTTTATTTATTTATTTTTTTGTATTCACATCTGTATGAAATGAAAAATAAAATTAATATATTTTCAAAAAATGCATTTCATGTAGATTTTTCTACTCTGTTTAATATTGTGATGGAAAACTAAAAAAAAAAAAAAAAAATACTTTTCCAGGGCCGTATGCAAGGAGGTGGTTTATAGGGTTCAAACCCCTTTGAAATTTTTCATCCTAAGAAATGCTTTCCATTATTTATTTATTTTACTTTTTTATTTATTTTTTAGTGACAAAAATAATATTGTTGTTATTATTATTACTCCAATTTTATTTGTGAAAAAAAATTAGAATGACTGAAAAATTGTACAAACTCAGTGTGTGTTTATTGTAGCTGCTATTGAGAAATTTATTTATTATGTAAAAATATGACATTTTATAAGAACATCTCCTCCTTCCATTTAGACAATCTATTGTAACAAAAATCAATAGAATACACATGAAACCAAATTTGATAGACCATATAAAAGTTTCAAAGAATGTGTTAGGCAAGGGTGGCCACCAAGGGCGCTCATATGCAAAATTTTAATGGGAGGGGGGGCTCAGATATTTTCCCCATTGTTTAGCAGGATATTTTACCCATAGAAACTGAGTACAGTAGTTAAGTATTTTATAAAAGTTATTAAAATTTGACATTTTTAATAACTTATTGATTAATTGATGGAAAAAAATGTTTTTACATTTTCACAAAGAAAAAAGTACTAAAAGTAAGGAGGTTCTAATTTCAAGGGGGGGGGGGCGACCTTGGTGTTAGGTAAACCCCCTCAGGAAAAAAGTCTGGTTACGACCCTGATTTGCCAGATGAAATAACATGTAGCCCCTTGTGAAATACCATTAATTATTTTTTTATTTGCATGATGAGAGGTCAAAATTGTTCAAAAGCATAACCAAATGATTCAATTTAAAGGCACACTGATTTTTTACAAGTTGCTTCCTTGAAATATATTTTTTTCAGCAATGCTGTCAAAATTGTTATACACCTTTTTATTAATTATTTACAGATAAATTACCTGTGCATCGGTTCTATTTCTAAATGCATCGTAAATTTTTTTCACAGCAACTATTTTCTTGTTTTCCTTGTCAATAGCTTTCCAAACAATACCATATGCCTTTAAATAAACAAATAATAATTATAATAAAAACATATGATGAAAATGTAAAATCATTTCAATGAAATTTTAAAATTTTGAACACATGTGAGGGAATTAAATAAATAGAAATAAATAAATAAAGCTATTTTTTTTCTTCAACAAATACAATTTTAATAATAAGCTAATAATAATATTGCTAATTCAATTTGAACAGAATACATGATATTTTATCAAAAAAAAAAAAAAAAAAAAAGACACTCATAACTCTTATATAAACAAGAAATAAATGTTTTGTAAAGTTGAACACCACAACTTGCTTGAAAGCAGGTATAAACAAAAAAAAAAAGGTAAACAATCTAAAGATTTTTAAAGAGCCCGCGACTGGATTTTGCTATTAAAACATAAATTGTCGTTCAACCAAGCAGATGAAAAAAAGAGCATGTCCAACAGTAAGTTTAAAAATAGTTACTTTCAAATTTTCAATGAAACAGGTGCCTGCAATGTACCTCCTATCAACTAGTAAACAAACAATGATAAGAGAAAAAATACTGATTTTACGTTATTTTTCGAGAAAACTTTGGAATGTACATTTTTTATTATTCCCATGAATTGTAGAATTTGTATTTTTTAAAAAGTACTTACTCCTTTGCCAAGACGTTTTAAAACCTCATACCTGTCGGTCACATATGGGTCAACGTCCCCCATGTCGCCATCTGACTTGCAAGCTAACACAATAAAATCAACATTATCCACCGAACAACAAAAATTACTGGTTCGGCCACTTGACGCTCGTGGCGACCTCTTGCGGTTCGGAACGCATTTCGATTGCGGTGTGAAAAAAGAAACTCGAGATCCTATTCGATTTTTGCCCTTGCTTCAAAACAAAAGCAAATTATTAAGTGTTATAAAAATGACTCATTTTGGGAAAAGTTTCCATACATTGCTTTACAAAGGAATCTACATTTAAATTCAAGTAAATTCTTTTTTTCTAAACTTTTTTTCATTTTTTAATCGCTGAAAAAAATTAAAATAGAAACAATTTGTTCTAGAGAATTTTGCTTTACCTTTTTTATTGCTGCTAAAATTTTTTTAAAAAATCGTAATTTTACAATTTTTTTCTGAAAATGAAGATGTGTAGCAAAAAAAAAAAATAAAATAAAATAAATAAATAAATAAAAAAACAAATAAATAATAATATCTCTATTCAAAAAAAAAAAAAGTTCTGTGGAAGAATTTGCTTCTGTGTGTGCGTGTGGGGGTGGGGGATAGTTGGTGTGTGGGTCGTTATGAGCCCTTATACTGCCATGAGAAGGTATAGGGCAGCATCTGCAAATATTTTATTTTATTTAATATATGTTTTTTTTTTTTTTTTTTTTTTGCCTTTTCGTCATTTGGTACAAGATTGTTTGATTGTTTTCCGCTGAAAATGAAGCACGGAAGAAAAAAAAATCAATTTGCAACAGTGCCCTGTCCGCACAAAACCCAAAACGAGTTTCTTTGCAAATCGTAGCGGCGACTCGTACCTACCACGACTACACTTGTGCTTTCAACTGCAAAGGAGCCCTTCCGCTTTTCAACCCTTCCACCAAGTTCCAAATCATCGATCGATCAAAAAATGCTAGTATTAATGAATTCACGTGTTTAAACAAAGAATTGACTTAATAAGTTTGTGTGTTATATTTTTCTCACGTTATATTTTCATAAAAATTAAACATGGACTATTGTGACCATCTCTCCCGATTTTCAAGGAGGTGTCCCAAATTTTTTCGACAAGATCATCCTTATGTATATAATAACGAATTTACTGATCGAGTAACGCTTTTGACGTCACCAACAGTGAAACTCGCGCCATAGAATTATAATTTGATAGTATTTTTTGGTAATGTTAGACATGCAAGGAAATGCTTTATTTTGACAAGGCTGAACTAATCAACTGAACTTTAATGAAATCAAATGGTGCAGTTATATTGAACAAATTTTATTTCAGAAAATTATTTTAGCAGTGCCGTTGCAGAGTTTTCAGAAATCTTCAAATATATTTTTTAACGGTTTTCATCAAGATTGCAGTACATAAAACTGAACTCCTCTCTTTAAGCAAATTCTTTTATTCCACAACTATTTACAGTTTTTTTTTTATCTTTTGTCATAAAGAAAACATTATGACAGCATTTTTCAGACTAAAAACCTGGGATGCGTTGTTCACTATATCCGGGCACGTTGTAACGAACCAACCTACCTCAACTAATTTAAGAACTCTTTTTTCTCTTAAATACAATAGTTTTAACATTATTCTAATTATTTGTACATTATACATTCAATTTCATGTCTCATGAAAGCAATAATCAATAAAATTAAAAAAAAAGCAATAAAAAAACAAAAGTACATTTCATATTTTTTTAACAAAAATTATAAGTTTAGGCTGATACTTGAGTGAAAAAATTTTTGCGCTGACAGCACTTCCTTTGCCATGTAAAAGAAGGAAAGAAAAGGTAGAAAAGCGGACCAACGTCCCTATTACCTCTCTTATAAACTAATCTAGAAAATCACTGGGCATAATATGACAGGTGTGAATTTCTTTTCCATTTCCATTCCATTCCATTTGTAGAAACAAGAACTCCAACGATTAGGGTCCTATCAAAATTCGTGATTGCAAAAAACATACTTTGAATTCAAGACGTCAAAGTTCAAATGAATGCCAAGGGAAAAACGCTGGGTTTTTTTTTGCTCAAGATGAAGTTTGCTCCAAGTTTTAAGGTTAGTTGGATATAAGTTAAACAAAAAAGAAGTTGTAAGCGTTTTTAATTTAACGAAAATTTTAAGCCTAAATTCAATTCAGGAAATGAGCATAGGGTTTTACTGGATGGCTCTTAGAGACGTGGTGACTTTAGCTCAGAAACTGTTTCTGAGATTTTCTAGGCTTAGTTTTCTTTTAAAAATCTTTTTTAAAAAAATCATATTTTCATATTTTTTGTTTTCAGTTTGTGAGTTTTACGTGGACTATGAAAAATTTGCAAGCTGGCAGGATTTGACCCTTGGGCCGTAAGTTGGAGACTCCAGGTCTAGAATAACCATAACCAAACTGCAGACAAATAACCTCAAATAGAAGCTATATCCATTTCTCAAAACGTTTTTTCATTCCAAAAATGGACTCTTAGCAGCCCCGAAGGAACACATGCACGCAGTATATTCCGTAGTTAGGCGAGTCATAGCGTGGTTTTAAATGCGTTTAATGTGAATTCGAAAGGATGGAACCTTTTCGAATAAATCTCACGTTGATAAATGTATCTCCATATTGTGCATGCTACAAGTATGATTCTTGAGCAGTTTTTTGCCCCGCCTACAATAACATGGATTTAACTTAAGACTCAGAACAGAAAAAGCACTGTCAACGACTTTTGACTTCATAAATGCTGCAAGTGGTTGTTCTAAACTTGATTCTGAAGTGAACTTGGCCTTGACTTTGACATTTTCGAAAACCGACCACAGAGGTAGAGATATGATTTCAGTACGTGATCACGTTGTGCAGCTGTTCCCCTTTCAACCTTTGAGACAACAGCAGAATGGTAAAATTTGAGGGCGGCTACTCGGAGCAAAGTGAACTAAGATTCAATAAAAAAAATGGTCGTGGATTTTCATAGATGGACGTTCAATGAAATCAAATTTTTTAATGTTTACTTTTGTCACCGCATTGCAGCTAAAACAGCACAAAAGAAAAGGAAAGCATACTCAGTTGTAAATCTCCAAAATAAATAAATAAATAATGTTCATATGACTTTCAACGAAAGCAAAAGCTTGTTTCAAGGCTGCAAAAAGAGGGTTTCCCTAAGTCTGACACTAGAGTTGCGGGGCACAATTAACCTGGCAACGTCGTAATGCTGTGATTATGATCTGCGTTTCACACCTTCCTTTTTAGAACTAATGCAGGGGTGCCCATCTAGGGAGGAGGGGGTCATGGTGCAGAATGCACCAATAAAATTTTTAAGCGAGGGATATTTTTAGGGGTGTTTTCCTCAATTTTTGGGGCTCGGAGGGTGTTTTCGTGAGATTTAGGGGCTTCGCCCTTGCTCTTGGAGGACTGGAGGGGGAGGCACCCTTGACTAATGACTATTATTGTTCTGAAATTTTGTATATCTCACTCAAAAAGAATAAGTTTATTACCGTGTTAATTTGTTCACTAATGCTAAGTTTAGTGTAAAATATTAAAATTGTTGAATAAGTTATCCATTATGACAAGAATTTATTTTTTTTAACAGTTGCCTAATTATTACAAAATGTACAGGGTGTTCACATTTATCGTGGCTAAACTGAAAATTTTCAAACTGTTAAAGAGAAAAGTGTAGTTCCAGTCAGAAAATATTCCCGAGTTTATATTTCCTTGCACTTAAGAAGGGAATTCCTACTGTTTCTCCGAAACACGCATTTCTTATAAGTTTTGTAGCACCAAAAGACGTTTTTCTTGTAAGTTGTAACTCCCAAAGACACTTTTCTTGTAAGTATTATTACTTGTAAGTTGCAACACCGAAACACGTTTTTCTCACAAGTTGTAACTCCAAAAGACATTTTTCTTGTAAGTTGTAATGGGGTTGTTTCCTTTAGTCAAAAGTAGTACTTTTAATCACTGAAATCGATAGAATAAGCAAAATAAATAAATAAATAAAAATAAAACTAACATGAACCCAGAAAATTCTTTCATTTTCCCAACAGTTATTTTTGAATTAATTTTTTAAAATGCCTGATTTTTCAAACAAGGCGTGGTCTTCATGACGTCACAAATGATGCTCTTTGGCGCATCTTTGTACCTCGTTTCCACGTTAGGATAATCAAGAAACGAATTAAAATTGCTCTCTACGCTTGCTATCAACCATATCGTTGCCAATATACGTGAGTAAAGATGCGAATTAAATATTTTGCTCTGTGAATGACAACACAAAATGACATTTCATCATTTGTGATGTCATCGGTAAAAATGTAAACAGTAAAAGATCACCGCTTTAAGTAATTTTTTAAAAATATTAAACTTAAACAAATTATTTAAAAAATGGTTAGATCCTTTGTTTTTAAGCATGCTCTTTCAGAAAAAATACTTTAAAAATATTGCAAACGACCCCATTCTAAAAGACCCTTTTCTTGTAAGTATACGAGATGAGTATTTCTTGTAAGTTGCATCTCCGAAACACGTATTTCTTGCAAGTTGTTACTCCAAAGGACGTATTTCCTGTGACTATGAAACGCGTATTTCTTGTAAGTAGTAAATTCAAAAGACTTATTTCTTGTAACTACGAAACGCGTACTTCTTATAAGTTGTAACACCGAAACATGTATTTCTTGTAAGTTGTAAATACGCATTTCTTGTAACTACTAAATGCGTGTATCTTGCAACTTCTTAACACGAATGTGTCACTGCAAATCCTCATACGTATATAACAACGAATGATCGAGTAACGCTCTTGACTTCATCAACAATGAAACTCGTTCCACGGCATGATAATTTGATAATATTTTTTGGTAATGTTTGGCATGGGCCGGGAAATGCTTTATTTTGAGGAGGCGGAACTGGATCCAGGATTTTAACTGTTTTACTGGTAAGACTGTCATTTTAAGAGAATGAAGAAACGAAAAAGGGGTCAACAATGAATGCTGGAGTTTAGGGTTAGTCCACTGGAGTTAGGGTTAAAATTTCAACTATCAAAATGTCACCAAACAGGCAATTGCTTCGTTCAAATGTAGAATCAATTTTCATCTGTCATATCTTGACGGGAGATTTTTTAGTCCATAATTAACAACCAAAGATTCTTTTCATCAATACATTCATCGCAACAATGATCATTAACAACCTGCGAGATTTTACTAAGTCGCAACTTCAACAAACTATAAAGGGCGCTGCAGCCACTGTATAATGGCTGATGAAAAAGGTAAAAGAAACAAATGCCACAACTTATAACTTGCTTTGACGCTTAGTGAACAGGGGCGTAGCTAAGGGGGGGGGGTTTTGGGGACAAAACCCCCCCCCCCCCGAAAAGTTAGTCTCAGAAAAAAAAAGAGAAAAAGAAGAGAGAAGAGAAAGGAAAAAATTCCAAGCGATTACACACACACACACACATATATATATATATATATATATATATATATATATATATATATATATATATATATATATATATTATATATATATATATATATATATATATATATATATATATATATATATATATATATATATATATATATATATATATATATATATATATATATATATATATATATATATATATATATATATATATATATATATATATAAAAGAAGTAACCCCCCCCCCCCGAAAGTCGGGTCTAGCTACGCCACTGTTAGTGAATGACAGTAATTTTTCATCGTGTTTGTGGGAAGCTCTCTTTTCTATTCTTCTGAAATTACATTACACCATAAACTGTTTGAAGCCTGTAATTTACCCCAAAGAAAACACGTGGAATGGAATGTTTTACCTTTTTCTTTTGTATTCTTAAACACCGCAAGGTAGCGTATTCGAGCTCTGGAGTTGCGAATTGCTGATCGATAGGTATAGTTGGGGGCAGACCTAACCTGGCAGTAATACGGAAGGTTTCGCAGATCCTAATCACTGCATCAGGAAGCCGCCAGGTTAGCTTTGTCCCAATTATTCCTGATCTTACTTTTACGGAAAAGTGATCAACAAGAAAAATTTTCGCTTTATTAATTTCAGAATTTTAAACTTTTTTCTTCTTAACTGCTAAAAGTGTGGAAAGATGGCAGAAATACATTTTCTCCCTCTTCGCTATGCCTAAAATGCGAAACAAAACACATGAAACTCAAATGGGGTCGTTTCCAAAATTTTAAAAGTATTTTTTTCTGAAAGAGCATGCTTAAAAACATAGGATCTGACCATTTTTTAAATAATTTATTTAAGTTTAATATTTAAAAAAAATTACTTAAATCGGTGCGCTTTCATTGTTTACACTTCTGTCGTGTGACATCACAAATGATGAAGTGCCATTCAGTGTTGCCATTCACAGAACAAAATACTTAATTCGCATCTTTACTCACGTGTATTGGCAACGATATGGTTGGTAGCAAGCGTAGAGCGCAATTTTAATTCGCTGCTTGATTATCATAACGTGGAAATGTAGTAGAAAGATGCGCTAAATTGCATCATTTGTGACGTCATAAAGACCACGCCTTGTTTGAAAAATCGAACATTTTAAAAAATTAATTTAAAAAAAAACTGTTGGGAAAATGAAAGTATTTTCTGGGTCTATGTTTTTTTTTTTTTTTTTTTTTGCTCATTCTATCATTTCTATTTCAATGACTAAAAGCAGTACTTTTGACTACCCCATTCTGTACATTTTTTTTAATGTTCCCATGTCAATAGTTTATTTCGAGAAATGATTGTTTTTGTGCTTAATTTTGCTGGCTTTCTTTTTTGCTCATGAGTCATAATTAAATTCCTTCTATAACTTCTTTGTCTTTCTTATAATTCATCGTTTCAGTATATCATTATCCTTTACAGACATAAGGAAATGCATATCAGTAATTTTTTAAATATTAAAACAAAATGAGCAAAGGAGTCGTTCGAAGTTCGAATATGCTATAGTTATCCATAGATTTTAAAGAAAAACAAACCTTAATAGCAAATCATTTAAGGATTTTGGTGGAGAAAAAAAGAGCATTCCCGTGCTTCTTTTCCGAGTTACTTTTCACGCTATGACGCTGAATGTATCAACCATTTTGAAAACAAACGCTTTTCTTTCTGGTTTCCATAGCAATAAAATATTACCCGGAAATAACAATCAAACCCCATCAAATGTATTGATCTTGTCCTTTCTAATAGCTATCTTATCAAACACGTGTAATGTACGTTAAAAAAGTTTCAAGTTGTGCTATGTTTACGGAAGTACGTATAAAATACTTTACATTGATAAAAGTATTTTTAGATATAATCGCGTCAGAGTTTTATCGATTAATAAAGTATTCCAAAGAGCGATTGAATTAATTAATATCCCCAAGAAGGAAAATAAAATACTACGCTTATTTGTCTGTTCTCTTTTGAGTGTAATATTCACTGTACAGCAATCAACAATGTTTTCATCAAAAGTGCGGATACAAGGGAGGGGCGGTGAGGGTGGTCGTCCCGTCCTCGAGGTGAACTTTTCACCTGCAGATTTTCGGTATTGAACCATTGAACTACCAGGGAAGTTCGGGCCTCCGGATAAAGTTTCGGAATTGAAGTCCTAAAATGGCTAATGTCGGCCATCTCGTTTTACGTTGGGTTAATGGATGAGGTTTGGAACTTTTGTACTGGAATTCAGGTAGTACAGTAAAAATAGGGGTCGGACCCAAACATCAAAAAAAAAAAAAAAAAGCTAAACCTGGTGCAAATTGTTTATTACCCTCCCAAAAAGAACAGGTAAAAAGTCCCGCCCCATTGTGCGTCGGGTTTTGGAATGGAGGGCATCTAAAAATTGCTGTTTTGGGTATTTTTCCAGAATTTTTAGAGTAAATTTAAAGTGAGAATATTATGTTTTACTAAATTTAAAAGCATGACATTAAAGGTATTTGACCCCCAAGAGGGATGACATAACCCACCAATGCTACAGAGCCCCCCTGTCCCCGTAAAACGAAGCAGTACCCCCGAATCCCCCTCCATACATTTCATATGGAAACATTATTTTATGCTAAGTTAAAGTTAGAAATCGAGTGTGTCCATCTTCCAAGATCGATGGTGCACCTCCTCTCAAAGCTACAGCACCCCACCCCCCTCCGCCAAATAAAATAAATCCTCACCCCCCCCCCCTTTTATTTCAAGTAGAAGTATTATTTCATGAAAATCAAAAATGCATTAAATCAGGACTATGCATCCCATAAGAACAGTAGCTCACCTCCCAAAACGAAATTATATACTAAAATATTATCCTTCTCCCCCCACCCCCTCTAATGGTGCACATTTGATGAAATGGCCAGAAAAATTACGCTGCACTGTTTTTTTGCTTTCAAATGATTTCTCCTAAGCTTGTAACAAAAAGTCTTCGTTATCAAGATGTTTTTTGGAATCTAGATCCTCAGCAAAATCGTTATTGTTGCAGCTATGTCTAACACAGTTTGTGCATATAATTGAGCACTTCAGTCCACTTTCAGACTTTTCAAACATTCATTTTTCTTATAAACCCCTCAGAACAAGCACAAGATATGAGGCAAAGAAAGTCTTCTAGAGCGGAAGGCTTGGCTGTTGTAATAGGACGCAGATTATATTTCTGTGGTACTTTCTTTGCACCCATCAAAAATGACACTAGCTTTCCCATACTTACAAATTACCTATACCCTGCATTGCTGGCATATTTCCTTGAAGCTTACAGATCATTACCAAAAATATGATCAAGCAGGTATCTTCCATCTATTACATATGAGGCAGTGAGAAACAAAGGGATGCAAGTGGCAAAATTAAAAAT
This sequence comes from Uloborus diversus, assembly GCF_026930045.1. Lineage (NCBI taxonomy): Eukaryota > Metazoa > Arthropoda > Arachnida > Araneae > Uloboridae > Uloborus > Uloborus diversus. The sequence continues at coordinate 240,607,573 of NC_072731.1, read as the reverse complement.
TTGGAGATAACCAGTACAAATGGTTGGTGAACCTCTCCTCTATCTTGAGGCAAGAGATGGTACTAGTAGACCTGGTAGTTGCTTCTATACAGCATGATTTAGAAAAGAAAATCAATGAAAGCCTACCTAAGATCTTATCTTTAAACGCGTTTTATTCAAAACTTGAAAATGTCCACTTACATCCCTTTGCTTCTCACTGCCTCATATAAGACACCAGCTGTTCGTTCTGTGATGGTGGATGAACCTTTTGATTCAGATAATAGCACTTTAACGATTCAAGATTTCTTTCCTTCTGAAACCAGATTCATCGAATACTGATGGAGGATCAGCGCATAACTCGTACCAGAAGTTTTTAAGAATTTGTTATTCCATCTTTACTGTTCATACCATTCGGTGTAAAAGATGGTTTGGGCTTACACATCTTTACAGATAGTAACTACTCTAGTAACAGAAGCTAAAGACATAACTGTTTACCTCCTTTACAAAGAAATGCCACAAAATTGTTTGCCTTCAATATCCTTTGATGTTACTACCCGAACGTTAAAGGTCTCATCGCAACTCACCTTATCATCAGCGAGCAATACCATATTACCAACTTAAGAGGGAAGAAACTTCTGGAGGCTTTAGAAACGGATTGTGATTTCCAAACAGAGAGACAAAAAGGTGTAAATATTTAGCATTCTATTCTTGTATTGCTCATTGCTCTCATCAAGACTTGTTCTATCGTTGAATCACTACAGGTTCTAGACCACCTGAATTTGTCACTGCGTTAGATCGTTGGATAGCTGATGTTTTAGCTGATGTTTGATGTGATCAAATTTTTTTTATCGCATAATGCACTCAAAAGTTTGAGATAGTGTTGCAAGTATATGTCTGCATATTTAGCATAATTCACATAACCAGCTGCGTAAAAGTGAGGTAGCTCGGTGTTTGCAAATGAGAACCTCCACCGACTTAGAGGGTGCAGAATTACAGGATTGCCCGTCTCACAATTGGCAATTTCGGTTTGTCCCCCCTTATACTGATGGCAAAAGATTGTAGAATAGTTGAAGTTTGTTAATCAAGAAGAAGTAGGGAAACTTTGGTCAATTTGGACTTTTTTCATGCTGCACAAGAATTTTGTTTTCTAGCACTCTAAACAGTTTAATAACTCCAGTCACAAATAATTTGGTTACTGAGCTCGCCTAGATCTTTTAGAATTATCATTCTGACGTTACCATATTATTGTGTGGCATTTTGTACTTCAGAAAAGTTTAAATCAGGGAAATTTTTTCGTGAACTTCACTGCAATAGTTGATTTCAGAATGTAAATTCAGGCCCCCCCCCCAAAAAAAAAAGCGATGGCGCACCCCTTAAGTGTGACAGAGTATCCATCCAGAATAAAAGCCTTCAAAAAATAAAGAAATACACCATGAAAAAACTGCCTTAAAAATTCCAATGACACAAAGCTGCTACATGAACCCCTCCATTCCCCCCGTCTGTGCACCCCTGTTAATTAGAATTTTTTTCTGTGAGAGTTTATTATTTTACTGTTATAGAGTGGTTTCTGCGAGGTTTGAGAATTTTTTTTAAGTAATAGAAATTATTTTTATTTAAGTTGAGGACTATTTCGTCCCCCCCTTCCCCCCAAAACTCGACGCGCAAAGTGCTGGGACTTTTTACCCCTTCTTGCTAGAAGGGTAAGAAGTAATTTGCAACAGGTTTCACCTTTTTTTTTTTGGATGTTTGGGTTTGGCCATTTTTTGGCCTAATTTTACTGTACTAAGGATGCGTTGTGGAGTAAGTGCTGAAAATCAATCGCAATCCTCTTGAAAAATATCCACTCTTTTTTCATAATATCAAACTTTCCTGTCGTAATTTAATTAACATCTTCATCACAATAATATTTAGTGTATGTATTTTTGCTCATTTTAGTTCATTTTCATTTTTCTTATTAAAGAAAGACAAAATGTTAAACAATAAACAGGCGATTTATTATTATTATTATTGTTACTATGTCTCATAAAATGCAGAAAATTGATAAAACTATACACAAAGCATAATAATTGTATAAAATTTTTATTTATCAATTTATGCGGCCTCTCTATTGTTACTTTATAATTTAAATGTGGACTTCAATTGTAAAAGGGTTCCCCTCTTCTGTTCTATGCAGCCCTGTCATTTAAGGGATCAGTTGCCCCCCCCCCCCGTCTTGAATGCAGTTACGTGTAAGTGTGTGTAGTATTTACTCTTTCTTGAAATTTTTTTCACTGAGTATGTACCGTTTGCCTTCCTCCTCTCGTAAATTCAAAATGACGCACCTGTTTCTACGGAGTTTACTTCAATTTGTTGATGTACACGAATTGCCTATCGCTATTTGAAGCCACTTTAAAGTTTATCTGAATGCTCTCTAGATATCTTTTCAGCTATCTGTTTCATTTCCAACACTGTCCATTGAAACCTTTCATTTTCATTTGCATGCTGTTATCTCCTCTGCTTATTGCAAGAAATGCTGTGAATACACCTTCGTGTTTGCATAAAAATAAACATCCACATCTAATATTAGTCGTTGACAAACTCACTAAACTACTGTGTCTAACAGAAGGTTACCTTGATTTGGTATAACTTTGATATACCCCCCAAAAATTACGCGCCAAATCTGGCACTCCCTACGGACTTTTTAGGGTTGCTGTCTCTTATTTTGGTGTTGCCAATTTAGGATTTTTCAGCTTTTAGGTTTTTGTTGGTTCCAAATTTAGTATTTTCTTGTATTTTGTACCAGTTTTTGAGTTTCTTTCTTTTTTTAAAAAAAGTTTTGTGGCAACAATTTTTGGATTTCATATATGTTTTAGCTCCATTTCATTCATTCGCCATTTCTTTGTGAAGTGATCAAGCAGATTTCTGACTTGCTGTATTTTGCTGCAAATCTGATTGTATTTTCCAATTATATATTTTTTTTCTATTAATTATTTTTATCTTTTAGCTTTCAATATGCCTACTAAATGTAGTGTTGTTGAATAGTTTCAGGGAATTTTGAGCCATAAAACAGGTATTTTGCTTGGCGAGGAAAAAAGTCGCCAAATTTCCGATTTGGGGGGGTATATCAAAGTAGTTCCCTTGATTTATTTTGAAAACAAACCGGAACATCCGACAAAGAGAAATTAAGGTTTTAGCTGACTCGTGCGAAGTATTCGCACTTGAACCCACTCCACGCACACTTATACATCGCTGCATAGTTCTCATGACTAATTCTTTCTTATACAATTTACGTTAAAGTTATAACTAGTTGCCTGAATATTTATTTAATTATTGGGGCAGAGCGGCTTCGTGTGAGGCGACCATTTTTTTTTCTCAACCAATTTTTGAACTACTGTGCCAGTAGGATTTACAAAAAAAAAAAAAGATGGCATCAGACGAAACCGTTGTGACTCGGAGAATTAAACTGATAATTTTTATGTTTTAATAACAATTTAAAAGCTATTTTGTTGTTTAGTTACTTGTTTTGATTGAAAAAAAAAAGGAATAAGAAAAAGAGGTGGGGAGGGGGAGGGGCGAATAATTAATTTGCTTCTACAGTTGACTCCCGCTACAACGCGATCCGACTTACGCGAAATGGCTATAACGCGAGTTTTTCAGGAGCAACGCATTTTAGAGCTAAAGCGAATTTCTCGCTCTCAACACGAAAATATTTGGAAAAGAATCATAATGCTAAGTTTCGGTTTTGTTATTGACTACTAAATATTGACTTCGTGAATGTACTTTCATTCTTTCAGCATCATTGACTGCTCAAGTTCCCACACACCACACTATAAACATAGCTTAATTAGTGAGTATATCTACTAGTATTAGTGTGTATATATCTAGTGTGTATCACTATCACCACTCCTCATATATTTTTCTTTTATTTATTCTAAATATGAAAGGTGATGAAATATTTTGGCACCTAGACACGCTGTTTCATCCAAAGCTTGAAGATGGAAACAAAAAGCGAAAGTTTGCGACAATTTAAGAAAAGTTAAAGATTATACGCGTGAACATCTAGAAAGTGGGTCGAAGGTAGCACGACAATTAGGTATAATGAGTGAATCTTTCATACGAATAAAAATCAGCAGAAGGCAATCCGTATAAGTCCAGAACTTAGTTTTAATATGAAGCTCGCAGAGTAGTGTTTAAGCAAAATCAGCGCCGTGTCCAAGGGGAGGGTTTTAGGGGTTAAACCCCTTCCTTGGGGGAAAAAATAAGCAAAATGAATAAAATATATATTTGACTTAAATTTACTTTAATGAGAAAGTTTGCGTTCAGCGTTTTTATTCTATTTTAATTTTCTCTCTGAAGTTTTTTTGCGATTTACAAGTGCTAAAGCCTTACAAACTGATGTAATATTTCGAAAAAAGTATGGTGGACGAACCGCTGAATGATCTACCAATGCAAAGAAAGAATATTGCTTATTGTAAGGAGCTTACGGTGAATTTGGCATATGTTACATCTATGAAGATGCATTAGGGATTGTGCTTGGCTATGTAATTTGCATCTGCAAAGAGCTCTTTCTTGTTTAGTTTATTAAGCATTATTTCAGAACATAACAACCTGATATACATTCTACATAATAAAAGAATTTGTGAAGAGTTTTTAATACTCATTGCAATATACTACAAAGTAAACAGATTTAATTAAAAAGAAGCAAGCAAAGTTTGATTAAAGCGAACCTGTGAAACGAAGGAATACTTTGATAACTTGTACAGCTAGAGGTATCTTTCAAGAATACAGCAGTCCTTACAGGTGAATAAACGCCATACCGGGATCGGCAATTTGTCGTAAAACTAAAAGCTGTAAGGGGGTTGAATTCTCCCCCCCCTAAAGTTTAAAACCCCTCCCTTTATGAAAATCTGGACACGGGCCTGAGCAAAATATAAACAATATGAAACTGGAATTTACTCTTGTATTGTAAATTATGGAGGGGTGTTACTATAGATGTAAATGTTAGAAAAGTAAATGCAAAACTATTGTATTTAAGAATATATTAGAATGACGATCAGAGATTGCGCAGCAGAAAACATCATCTTCAATTTTTAAGTTATATATCTATTGTTCTCTTACAGTGCAGTGCTGTGTTACTACTACATACTGTACCGTACAGTACTGTTTTATTTTTGTCTCTCTTTCCCATTGATCATTGATTTTGTGCATCGTAACAGTATTGAATAATGCAGCTTTTTTAAAAATACGGTAAAAATTCAGCTCTTTATGTAAGAAACTGTTATCTATAGTTAAAAAATTGTCCAAAACATTTTAAAAGGTGTTTAAAAATGTCTAAAATGATTGGATATGTTAATAAAAAAAATCATATGCAACACTTTTCCACAACGCGAAATTTCGACTTACGCGAGGAGTCTTGGGACGCATCCCTCGCGTAAGTCGGGATCTGACTGTACTGTGGTGACCGAAAATATTCCCCATTTTGATCTTTATCAAAAGAGCAGCTTTTTCTTCATGATACAACACGAATTAACCGCAATCTAAAGCAGAAGAAAAAGAAAAAAAAAAGAAAACATTCACAGTTGTTTTCGTTTTCAGTGGCATCAATTTTCCACATCAAAAATTAACTATGCTTCATTTGACAGCTTTTATGATTATGGTGTCAAATTCCTGCTCATTTTCTACAAACGAGATCCCTGAAAGAGACAAGCTATCCATCCATGTGTCCGGCAGACAATTATTTCTTCTGTCTTTACCAAATGCATTCACTAATAAAAAATAACAGGTATCTTTCTCTGCATCTAAAGCAGCAGTCAAACGGACCGTACAAGAGATCAGACAATTAGAGCAGATATAAAGAACATCGTTAAATAAATAAAAGAGATGTGCAGATGTCGTTTTGAAAACAAAAAGATTTGTAAAGAATGATTCTTGTCGTAAAATTACTTTAGTTGTTTCTTTCCCCATTAACCATGCTAGAAGGAAAAAGGAGTATTCGTTACTCTCGGCTTGAAATTAGCATGCCTCAATCGTCTCATACATCAAATTAAAAGGCTTAACGTAATTTTTGTGAAAAAACACAAAGAACGTAAATGGGAAGGCATTCTCATAACTCAAACAAATTCGTCATAATTGACACAAAAGTAATTACATTAAAGCAATTGGAATTTTCAACAGAAGGGCTCGGGGCAGGAATGTGATATGCCACATGATATGAATTTTTCAGTAGGCCAATTTCCAACTGATAAAAATACTTGCAGAATTTTCAAGAGGGCTATACACATTCAATATTCTACAATACTAAAGCCAGATATGTTTTCTCCAAATGACATAATCCATTGTTCTGTTTATTTCAATTTTAGTTATGAGAGACAAAAATTTCGATCGAAAAGTCACTATTTGTGGCTTGTCACATTTCTTCCCCGAGCCCTCCAATGTTTTTTCACTTAGATATGAATCTTTGGAACGTCAACACAAAATATATTATGACCAATATTATCACTCAAAAGGAAAAACATATTTACGAAACTGCATTCTTCAAAAGGATTCTTTGAATGAAGTTTGTTTTACTTTTGAAACAAAAAAAAAACAAAAAATTGTTAGTGTTTTTAATAATATTTTAAATTATGTTTCTGGACTGCTGCTGGCATTTTCACCGATCCCAAATGACGAATTAAAATCAGTGTTTCATCAGATGTCTTCGTGGTACAAATCGTTAACCTCCATTAATTAATGTGTGGCGGCAACTAAAAAGAAGTAAGAGCCCAAAAGAAGAACCAAAGGCATGCAAATCTTGCCCTCCAGCTTTTTAAGTCGGCAGGAGTTTCAAAAAAAAAAAAAAAAAAAATATATACATACAGAGAGACTTAACGACGAGTATGTCAGTCATAGAACCTTGAAAAACCACCCGTTAAAATGAATTTATTCATATATTTTATGCAAGATATTTTGGTTTTGTAAATTTTATTAAATGTTAATTTATCTTGCACGGTTTTATCCTTTTTTACAGGTGAAAAATAAAGACTTTTTCTGAAGAATATTTAAAACAACAACAACAACAACGTACGTAACAAAACTTCAACACATTTTTAATAAAAACCAATGACCCATGAAATAGAAATTTATATAAAAATTGTTCGACGCTTTAAAAAGATTATAAAAATGCTTAACGCTTATTTCTCCCCAAGGAAAATTATTCCAAAACTTTGTAGAGAATTGTTATGTACAGGAAATGTGAATATTGTAAAATAAACCAATTATAATATGTGGCTATCTATAACTGTTGTATTGTAAATCTAGGAGATCTTAAATGAAAAATACCTTTTTCAAGAACAAATTGAAGGAAGGAATTTGTCGAATTTTAGCACGGAGGTTCATTGACGCTCAAGGATTCACACATAGGGATCACCCCCCCCCCCCTTTGTGTCACCAGAAAAGCCGTGAAACGGAATATTTATGCCTATTTTAACAATAAGTAATGCTTTAGAATTTAAAAAAGTACAAAAATGTCATAATTTAAGTTTTCAGTCATAAAATTACTCTTTTTTATGCGCTTTCGGAAAAATTTCGACTTTTTTTTTCCGTTTATTTAAGCCTGACTGGTGAACATGCGTCACTGACTTTTATCTTGGAGGTAGACCGCGCTGCTAGTAAAGGTATTTCTGAAATAATTCAGTGAAATTTATAGACAAAATGCTTTTTTATGCTAGAAATTGTGGAGTGCAGAACATTTGAAAACACGAAATGTAAATGTTTTGCCGTGATTAATAAAAAAATGTCATTGTTAAAACTGGACAAAATTATAAGGACAACGAGCGTTTTGCCCTGAAAAACCCTAGTAACTAATAATATTCCCCTTTTTTTCAATCATTTTTATTACTCTTGATGTCGTGGAAGTTGAAGAACGTTCTTGGAAACTTTTATCCTGTCTTTTTCGATGGAGCAAATGAGTTCTTGCTTGTTCCGATATTGGATACCATTTTTTCATACTTGTCAGAATGCCCCACTAAGTTTGTATTAAACTTAGATTTAGCCTTTTGTCCGGCCAGTACAGTAATTTCTCGAAATAAGCATCAAGCAAATGATTTTGAGGTTTGAGAAACATGTAATTAGGCATTATTCTGCTAAAAGAAATAAATTAAAATCGTAATTAGTGGTGATTTTAGTTAAAAAAGTATTACTCAGTACATAAACATTACTCTTAGAATTAATTGTGCCATGCGCAAAAAATATTGGTATAGTTTCCGTCCGTTGCGAAATTTCCTCATACCATTACTGAGCCGTATCCAAATGTACACTGAGATTTTTTTTTCTTTCACAGATATTGTACCAGAAGTAACAAAAACCGCATAGTCAATCCTAATTAAACTTTTTAGCATCGGAAAACATTACATTATCCCATTTTTTACCCATAACAACACAGTTTTGGCACGCTCAACCTTTGGTCTCTTATGAACTTCTTTAAGAGTCTGTCATGTCATTACTATCAAAAAATAAAACTTTTTCTCTTTTGGTGAAAGATGTTGAACAGTTCGAGCACTGTATCCTAACTCGAATTCCCATCTAATATCTCTTGGTGTGTGTTTTTCGAAGCAAACTTGTCTTATCATCATTACTTTCACACACACAGAAACAAAAGATACCTTACCTTTTCGACTTTGTCGACCTTATTTACGGAATTTTTGATTAAACTTTAAATGACCGATCTCTATCTATTCAAATTTGTTGCGATGTGACGTACAGTGAGTCGTGAAATTTTTCAAGCAGCTACTTTCCTTCCTCAAATTGTTTAAGTTTTGTACCTAGCGAGATGACTAAAAATGGAATGTAACTTCTCCAATCGCTTACTAAGCATTTAAATCGTTATGTAGGGCAGTTTACAGAACAAAATCACGCAAATTTTGCTTTTTAGAACGAACGAATCTAATGTCCTCTTAATTTTGGCCATGTCACACGGATGTCTGAACTAAACTCAAACTTTCTTCTACGAATAAAAAATTCCTTTGTATTTTCAATAAAAGTTATAAAAAAAAGTTTAATTTACTACTAGTTACTAGTCATTAAATTTGCATAACTTTCTGACCAAATGCAGCGAAGATTTGGTGGTTTTTCCTCTTATCCTTATAATTTTGACCACCACTGTATGCATATTTTATTTTATTTTAAACCAATGATACCTTCGTACCTGCCATTTCTAGCTTAACTTGTGAAGGGTACCATGGTGGTTGAGGAGCAGGGAAAGAAACTGAAGGGAAAACTCTTGAAATACATATACATATCGTACATACGCAAATACCTATACACACACACACACACACACACACACACATATATATATATATATATATATATATACATACATACACACATACACACAAACATACATATATATACACATATACATAGAAAAAAAAACATATGTATAAGGGGTATATAATATAAATATATGTAAAACATATATATATATATATATATATATATATATATATATATATATATATATATATATATATATATATATATATATATATATATATATATATACATACATACACACATACACACAAACATACATATATATACACATATACATAGAAAAAAAAACATATGTATAAGGGGGAAACGGATTGAAAAAGTTATTAGGTTCGAAGTGCTATATTGGGGCCGAGTTACTAGGAATTAATGAGAGAGAATACTGTTACATATATATCTTCGTATAAAATAAAAATTATTAACAGAAAAGTAAATATACAAAAATACTTATTGTGAAACGTCAACACTGGCGAGTCGAGTTGAGTTGTACTCTACTGGCGCTGCTAACCAAGTATGATTGCATAAGACGCCAGCTTTGAAGAGCATCAAAAGAGAAAAGTCAAGGTTTTACATTGCAGTAAAACCTGTGACGTTGACCACCCTTGTAAGTTGACCACCTGTCTAAGTTGACCACTTTTTTCAGGCACGGAATTAGCCCTAATCATATAAATCAACCTCTGTAATTTGACCATTTGTTTAAGTTGACCACTAAAGTAGTGCACCGCACGCAAGTGGTCAACTTACAGTTTTCACTGTCCTTCTATTTTTGATAAAATTTGCCTCTCAGCACGAATAAAAAGGGGTAAAACTGCTTTTCCTAAACACTCCAATTCTTGCAATGCAAAAGTGTGAATATTCAGAAGAGCACCCACGATCACAGAATAAGGCATGCATTCCAAGACCAAAAAATCTGCTTCAAAAGAAAGAGACTCGTACTGCTTTTATGTATCTAAGCTCAGCACATAATTTAGGTCGGTGAATTCTCCCTCATGTGCCGCATTTTGTCTCCACCCAGGTAAAAAGCCTTGCTGAAACTGGTAGTGCAACTCAATCTGTGCATTCATTTCACTTTCAGTGCGATGACACATCACGGAGATTCAACCTTGAGATATTTTTTCCTTTTTTATAATTATTTACTTCTCGATTCTAATTACTTTCTCTGCTCAGGTGCTTTCTTCTCTTGGATTTTTGAAGTGCAGTTTCGACACAAAGGTTGATTTAGGTGCGGTCGTTGATCCCTTTTTTTTCCTTACATGCCAATGCTTTAACCTTCAGGTAAAAAATTACAGACATGGCCAAAAAATTGAAAAAAAAAAAAAAACTTTGAATCACCTTCTTAAGTTTTGCTTTACAAGCGATGTGCCGTTAAAAGCAGCGTCATCCTCGTTGCCAATTTGCATCTGAGCATGCAAATGTTCGTTGAGTGCTCCTCACCTTCAGACCACCTAGCTCGGTAGGATTTTTCCCTGAATAGATCATCATTTTAGTCTCGGAGTTAGCACAGACAAATGTATGCGGGGCTTAATTTGCATGGGAGCTCACTGGAGCACAGCCCCTGTACTACTACTTTCCAGGGTGACATAAATTTTTACATACTAGGGGACTCTGCCCCCTGCTCGCTAAAGCTCACCAACCCCCGATAACGCGAAATTTGAGCTTAAAAAATTAATTTCAAAAAATCTAATTTGAATCTTAAAAAACAAAGCCCCAGGTGCAAACCACCGGGACTCGAAGTAATTTTGTACAAAATTTCAAGGCTGTAGGTGCTATGGGGTCTCCAGGACACAGGTCCGTCACAGACTTCCTTTCAAAATTTTCTTTGACCTTACTTTTTTTTAATATAAAGAGAAAGAGATAAGAGGACTTTTAAAGTTTTTTGTGTAAATCACGTTTAAAGATGCGGTTCCAGGTAGGCTTTCACTGATTTTTTTTTCTTCTAAATCTTGCTGTATGGCAGCACCTATACCATCGCTGCTTGTACCATATGTTTCCCCAAAACCAGGGCTGTGGACTCTGAGTCGGACTGATTTTGCGGTAAAGGAGTCGGAATCGTTAGAAAACAGGTCGACTCCGACTCCGGGCTTATTTTTTTTTTCTTAATATTCGTTGACTCTCCTTGCATTTAAAAAAAACTGGCTCCCTATTAATTCTATTACGTGTATAAAGGCCTACTAATAAGAAATTACCTGTCATTGGCAACTGTCATTGGCATTATATTTTTATAAACTCTGAAATTAAGTTTGGAATCACCCACCAGATGGGCGTCACCCGGGGTGGAGCACCCCCTCTCCAGAAGGTTTTTTGACTAAGCAAAAACACTTTTGTTCTCTCAAGTTACAGCCTTCAAGAATTGAAAGCATACGATTTGATTAACATCTATTCGTTAAACCTTAAAGGGAAGCAAATTAATCCTTTTCAATTTTTAAACAATGAGATTTTTAAGCAACCTTTAAATAGCTCACTTTTAAAATCGCAACTCTTGTAAAATTTGATTTTCATATTGGATTTCTAACGTAGGTTTACAATTAAATGTAACGCAAAAATTACTTTAAAAGGAAAGAATATTTCAATCTCTTTTTAGGGGTTTTTTCCCCTTCCCATAAGGGGGGGGGGAATTGAAAAAATAAATGCATAAATGAATGAAAAAAGCGGAGTTGGAGTCATAGTCGGACGTTTAAAAATCCAGGAGTCGGAGTCGGCCATTTTCTTTCCGACTCCGCAGCCCTGCCGGAGGTTCACCTTCTATACTAAGGAAAGGTCACCTTCCATTTCTACTGGTTATCTCAAAACCTTTAATTTTGGCACTTTCATCCCTTTTTCTTCTCCCTACCTCATATTAGACGGAATTCAGGCTACTGTACTGCTGAAAATAAAATTCTGAAAATTATAGGGCTCCTGAACTTCTTTTGTTAGAAATTAACCTCTGAATACATGTTCTTGCGCGTATGCAGAGGCGCCGACTTGCAAAAATTACTGAGGGGGCTAGACATCACCGGGGGTTTAGGTGGCTGTGCAATCCCACGGAGTTTCCCCCCCCCCCCAAATAAAGGTCAGATTGTTGTACCTTGAGAATGCCAACTTACGTATTTTCTGGTGTTTAATTTAAACAAACAAATGTGACATGGCGTTTTTAACGTAAAACAATCTAAAAAATGGTATACAAATTTTCTAGTTCAACTAGATCATGTCACTTGTCTTAGAAAGAGACAGTTTTTTGTTCTTTTCTACGGGGAGCCGTGCAGTGCCGTAGCGAGGCATTGAAAAAGATAGGGCACTTGACTTGCATGGAAGGACACTACTAGAGATGTCGACTTTAAAAAAAATATTGTGAAAGGGGAGGGGTCTTGCCGCGGGAAATTTTCTAAATTTGAGATCAAAAATAGTGAGCTTCAAAGTTTTTTTTTAAGCATTTAAAGACATTTAATCAACATTAGAACCCCGAAAACTCGACAAGCCTGACACATATTTTTTGGCTTTGAAAAAAGGAAATAGTAAATACAAACACGCACAGTATTTTTGTAAAAAGGTAATTTAATTAACGCATGTTTTTTAAGACCAGTTGTTTTTTCATAAGTGATATCGGCTGACATATTCAAGTGTAAACGCAGTTTCTCAATGTCTAGGTCATTTTTGAAAAACTCACTTGATTTTTAAAAATTTGTTTCACTTTTGTTTAATAAAAGCAAGCACTCTTGTTCAACTGCAATGACCTATGTGAGTCCAGTTGATGTAAACCGCCCAATAATGCAAGATTGTACCATTTCACAAACCTCAATGTATTTATTGCCTTGTAGTACTTTGGGATTTTGAAAGTGTGCAGTGAGCTGGCTTTGTTGTTTTCATACTTCTTTGGTATACGTCGATTCCGAGGAATCGAAAGGATCATCATTTTGTAAAGGTTTTCCTTTTAAACACAATTCCCAAAAGCATTCAAAACTATCACGCCCCCCATTTAATATACAAATCAAACCCTCATATATTTTTTCCAGATCAGCAACACTTAGAAGAGCGCGCCCCAGCGCTGCCCACTAGCTACAGACTTGACCCGTAAGTTCGTGCACTGGGACAAATTCTTAGTGTCCCTGAAGCACCGTAACACCATCATTATTCACACCACTCGTTTTCAGTTAACCTGCTTACTACCATAATAATTATTTGTTTTAACTCATTACTGAATGTATTTTACAAGGTAAACTATCTTCAAACAAGGAAAATAAAAGATAAATTTATGAGTTAAGAAAGCATAATATGACTAATAATTTTCTTGATTTATTGGGGGAGCTCTGCCCCCTCAAAAATATTTTTGAGGGGGCTCGGGCCCCCTCAGGCCCCATGGAGTCGGCGCTACTGCGCGTATGTACAAACAGTATGTAGACATGTACAATGTACATATACACACAGTATGTTATGCAACAAAGCTCGGGTGACAGGTCAGCCGGGTGACTAAAAAAATACCTTGGTAATTAGAGAGAGAGAAAAAATCCATTTAGAATATAATTTTTAACCTAGCGCGCTTTCCATATTTCTTGTCTTTAAAATTCCTGGTTAGAGTGATATTTTACAAGTAAAATAATATTTACCTATGGAAAAATCTAGTTTTTTCAAACAACATTTTGTAATTTTCTTTTAGACGAACATATTTATAAAATTCCGACACATGTGTTGATAGGTGAGAAAAAATAAATAAGTTAGTCATCTGACATTTAATTTAGAGTTGAAGAATTTAGTCACTTAGCGACCAATTAAGTTCAGAAAGTCGTCAATTTATATGAAAGCAGAAGGATACTTGTTGAGTACATTTCATATATGGGCCGCTGACAGCAAAAGTGTAGTAAGTTAATGAAACACTTAAACCATTTTTGTTCTCAATGAATTACCTAAAATGAGTGCAAAGTGCTGTTTTCACTGAAAACAAAGTAATTTTTTTTTAATGAAAGTTTCAGAAAATTAATTAGACAGTTGAACCCCTATTTAACGAATTAATCTGGACTGAAACTTTTATGCGTTAAATCGGGGTTATTCGTAATATAGGGGTATTAAAAAAATTAAAAAAAAATGTGCTTCACGGGACGCTCTGCAGATGAGATAACTTTCATAGAATTAAATTATTATCATTATTTAATCCTATATGAAAGTAACAATTGGCTTATGGCAGCTATAATAAGCAACGAAATTTTTGTTATGTATGTTATCTAAAAATCTTGCAAAGATTGCATCAAGTACAGTTCCGTGACTTGTAGTGGCTTCTTCTGACTTATTAATCATTTGTAATTGTAATTTGGATTGTAGAAACGATAGTAAATTTTTAGCTCGATCAAAAGCAAAATTAACGTTAAAATATCCGGTTAAAATTATAGGAATTATATAATAATCTTCATTAACTAAAGCAAACCTTCTTGTGTATACTGCCGTGGGCAGGTAAACGGCAGTAACTGCAGATTTTTCGATTTTCATTTTTTTGCATTTTTGATACCTATTATTGCTACAATTTTATAGTATAAGCATGTTTATTTGGTTTCCGCAGAAAAAAAGGCATTTTTTTTTATCAGTGATAATTAGCAGTAACTGCTATTTTCACAACATTGTGCGGGAAGGCGGCAGTATGTACTCACTGCTCTTTACCTGTCCACGAATTTACGGAAACTTTCTCCCGTGGGCAGGCAAAGGGCAGTAATTACTTTTATCGCTACATTTTGCAAGTAATCGGCAGAATGCACTTACAGTTCTTTACCTGCTCACGTTAGAACGGAAACTTTCTCCCGTGGGCAGCATACGGCAGTAACTGCAATTTTTTTGATTTTTCATTTATACATCTTTGAAATTTTTTACCCATAACCATTCTGCCGTGGGAAGGTAAAGGCAGTGACTGTGAAATTTTCCAACTTTATCTTTTTTGCATTTCTGAATTCTAGATTACTTCAATTTTATGGTGCAAACATGTTTATTTGCTTGCCGCTAAATAAAAGCATGTTTTATCAGTGGTGATTAGCAGTAACCGATATTATATCGCTACATTGTGCAGGTACTCAGTAGCATGTATTTACTGATCTATACCTGCCCGAAGAATGGAACATAAATAAATCTCTGCCAAAATTTGCACCAAGACGCAAAAATCGTTTTCAAGATTTTTAAAACTCAACTAAGCGCAAGCAATAGCACCCTGATTGAAGGTCATTGTGTGACCTCTCGAAAATTTCCTTTATTCAGCAAATTTAGAGACAATATTGAATTTTTTAAAATGATTCCTACTCGCTTCTCATTAGATGTAGATATGCGTGCCTGGTCGTATTTTATCATTCGGCAAATGGAGAATTACTGAATCTCAAAAATTTTACTTCGGGCTTCCTTCAGCGCAAGAGAAACTTAAAACCATTACTTAAAGAAAATAACCATACTTTACTTCAAATAAAGTCGAAGAAAACGTTTTGTAGTTTCACAGGCTTCAGACATTAAAATAAAAAAAAAAAGAATGTTCTTTGATTCCTCATATTTGTGTTTTAAAAACAAGAAAACAAAATCAGTTCTTGCTAATACAAAGTTACAAAACATAGCATACAAGCAAACACAAGCAATATTGGCAGACGGTAAGTAAACGTGCAGCAACAGAACGATTTTGTTCCATTTGTTTTGTTTTGTCGCAGACGATATTTTTCACAATTTTAATACTAAGCAGCTGCACTTTTAATTGTTCGATGAAAGCCGTTGTTAACATACGAACAATTTATTTTGCCTCAATTTTCATAAAGCTTTATTGTTCTACTGCAAAGTGCGGATTACTAAGTGTCAACACAGAAACATCAATTTCTGTGTTGACACTTAGTAATCCGCACTTTGCAGTAGAGCAATAAAGCTTTATGAAAATTGAGTTTTCGATAATGCCGTAAGCAATCAAAACATATTGTTACAAATTCTGTAAATAGTAATTACTGTAGTAACGTAACCTGTAAATAGTTTCCCGTAATGAATATACAACCTCTTTTCATTCCGCTAAAGTATACGACCCCCTATTTCCTTTTCTTTTCATTGATAAAATTTGATAATGGTCTACGCATTTCGGGAAGCAGAAAGAATGTTGTGGAAACTTCTTCGATGTTTATAAAAGGGTCCCGCGTGATAAAAAGTTGAGTTTCGATTGAGATTTCGAACTGAGAGCGTATTTGCTCTGTTTATAGCGAGGCATTTCGCTGTGTTGTTTTCGTATTTGGAAGTAAATACGTGTGTAAACGTTGAGTTTACGGTGTTGTGTGATAATTGCTTAATTGCTGATGAATAATTTAGCAGTTGTTGACGATCTTTCCTGTACATAGTGTAAATAAATTTCCTGTAATTTTAATCAAAAACTGTGTCTTTATTTCAAGAAAGTGGAAGTCGCGCCGGATCCGTTACAATATGCATTGTCGACTATTTGTTGTCAGAGGAATCGGAGCCAGAGCACTCATCCAATCCATTCTGTACTCGAAATTCCATGTAGAATGCTGAAGTTCTTCTTCCAGCGGAGACAGCAAATTATGCTGCCTCTTTTCAAAGACAGCCTACAAAAATACGATGTAGAACTCAGGCTCAACGCATTGCTCAAGGTACATTAAAAAATAATAATAATAATAATAATTTGAATTGTGAAATTTTTAATTCAAATTATGTTTTTCGCAATCACGAACTGAGACAGGACCCTACTCCTTGGAGTTATTGTTTCTAGAAACAGCTCTTGTCCCCCCCAAGCCTGCCTCTCCTCCTGGGCGGTTACGTGTGCATAATTGTGTGTGTAAGTGTGTAGGTTTGTGTGTGTGCGTAGACCTGTGTGTATGCACGTAGGCGTGTGTGTGTGTATGTGTGTGAGTGTGTGAGCGTGCGTGTGTGTAGGACACGGACGCTTCCGACCAGGAGAAGCGGATAGCTCAGGACCGGAGCAGCCCCGCCGCGCCGCCTGCAGAGGACGGTGGGCGGTGGTGCTGCAGAGACTTCTGGTTCAAGCTCAAAAAGGCACGGAACATCAAAAACGGTCAAATGAGAACGATAAGCAATCGTGATTGCTCAAAAAAAAAAAAAAAAAAATTAAAACTTAATTTGAATTTTGACATCTTGAATTCAAATTATGTTTTACGCAATCACGAGTGTGTACGTGCGTGTGTATGTAGGCGTGTGTGTGTTGTGTGTGTGGGGGTTTGTGTGTAGACATATGTGTTTGTGTCTGTGTGCAGGCATGAGTGTGTGGGTAGTTGTGTGTAGGTGTGTGTGTGTTTGTGTAGGTGTATGTATGTATATATGTGTGTGTGTAGGTGTGTGTATGTATTCGTGTGTATGTGTAGTATATGGACGCAACCTGGAGAGGGTTTTCGCTATAGGAGCAGCATCGTGAAGATCCGGTTGACGGTGATGCTGCATAGGGTGGCGATGGCGGTAAGAAAATAAAATGATAGCACATCAAAACAGTCAAGTGAAAGCAATAAGCAATCGTGATTGCTCAAAAAGAAAGAGAGAAAAAAAAAGAAAGGAAAATCTACTGAAGTTCTTTAATATTCAATGTTTTAAAAAATATCAAAAGTCAAAAAATGTTCTAAACTACAAATCTGAGCAATTAGCAAGGACTGTTTAAATCAGCAAGTATATCTGGCATCTGGGCAGGTACGTAAATGTTATTGAATTAAATTCCTATCAAAAGTATGTAGGTCATTTCGTTTGATAAATATTTTAGTTATAGCTTTTTTAATACTAAACTAACACATTTACACAATGGCATTTATTTACATTTGTGTAAGAAAATAAAATTTTCATTTTATTTTTAAGTTACATTTAATTTATTTATTTTAAATTTATGTCAAGTGTATACACGGTATTCATTTATGTTTTAAAACAAAATATATTATTTACTTTGCAAAAACTATACTTCGTAATAAGGTATCTACTCCGTATTATGTCGAATCTGTAATTATTGGTCATTCAATGGAATATTGTGCAGTTACTGCTAAAAGTGGTAATTATTATTATTTATGAAAATTACTAGTGCGAAGAGCAGGTAAACGGCAGTATCTGCTTTGATCAAAATTTTGATTACAAAATCAAAATGAAACAAGGTACCCAAAAAATATTTCGATGAAAGCATATAGAATCGCCTAAAATCAAATTTCAATATTTTATTGATGTTTGTGGGAAATCAAAAACGCGTTTCTTCAAATATCTCAAAAACTAATTTTTGTAGATACTGCCGTTTACCTGCACACGGCAGTATAATTTAAAAGATATTTATGAATAAATTGAATAATACTTGAAATACTTTTGTTAGGAGATATATATATGTTGGCAATAATAATTTGTTTCTTTGCTTCATTCAGACATTCCACTATACACATTTCACCAATATCGTTTTGTGTAGCCGTATTAAAGCTTGTAGCATTATTAACATGTAATCCTATATTTGGAGTGACAACATTTATGGAATCAAGATCATTTTGATAAACTGCTACGCCTCCTGCTCTTATATGTTGACGCTTTAATTGCACAATACGTTTAAAAGATAGAATAATTTTAGTACCTATATCATCATTTTTGCCCCCCCCCCCTGCAAAAATCACAAGGGACCATAACCGCACACTTTATTGGACCCCCCTCCCCAAATAACTAACTTTTTAACGAGTGATTGTTTTAAAGTTAAAGTCAGTTTAGGTTTTATTCTGTGATGCACAAATTAAATGTTTGTTTATTATTTTTTTGTGTTCTCGGACGTCCCCAACCCCCACGTTGCGGAGCCTGCGGGGATGAAGTTCGTTTAAAATATGTACACCTTATCACAGTTCAAAACCCTAAATGAAGCGAGATATTTTTAGTATAACTAATCACAAAAATGTTTTTGTTTTGAAAATAAATTTAAAGATTAAATGCTGTTTTGATTATATATTGTTTACAATGTTATTGGTATTTTATTGTATTATTAAACTCACCTTTCGTTAGGAGATTGCGTTATGTTGTGACGATCATCCATCTTCTGTTAGTTTCATTACTTTTTCTGCTATCACTTAACGCTTAAAGCTAACCCAAAGAGTAAAGAAACAAAATTCCTATACCCACTGGATCGCAAAGCCCACACATTCAGGTCAAGCCACCATGGCTACTCATATTCTGCGTTCCAAACATTTCATATTATAATGTAAATTTTCCCCTTTTTCATGACATTTTTCATTGCTGCTCCACTCCTATTAGTTATAGCGTGATGTTATATAGCCTATAGCCTTCCTCAATGAATGGACTATTTAACAGGAAAAGAATATTTCAGTTCGAACCAGTAGTTTTCGAGATTAGCGCATTCAAACAAACAAACTTTACTGCTTTATATTATTAGTATACATAGATAGCCTTCCTCAATGAATGGACTATTCCACACAAAAATATTTTTTCACTTCGAACCAGTAGTTCCCGAGATTAGCGCTTTCAAACAAACAAACTCAACTGTTTTATATTATTAGTATAGATAGATTATGCTTAGTTATCTAAAAGGAGTCAAAACTTAAAAAAAAAAAAAAAAAAAGAAAGAACACCCTTCGATTAAGTTTTTGCAGCATCAAGGGGCGTTTCCGAAAAATTGATTTTTAGACCGTAGGTCTATTTTTCGTCATCAGCCGGGCTCGGTAAGCTTTAATATGAGGAGGGAATTTCTTAAAGAAGGAAGAAAGATCTCGCATACCGACAGAAAAATAATCCACAGAAATAATATCTAAAATAAGATATTGAAGAGAATTTTTTTTATTTTTGAAAATTTATACAATTTGTTATCGCAGGTTGCTTGAACTGTTATGGCTTAGATGGCAGCACGTGTTAATCATTTAACCGCACGGTTAAATACAAAATCAGTTGAACTAAGTTCGTTTTTTTAAGCGTAGCTTTTCGAATGTAGTAAAAATGTGACTGGCTATTTGTTTTTTCCGAAAGAGAAAAAAAAAAAATATTTTACCAGTCTAGTTCCTTGTAATTATAATGTTTTGCTTTGTATTCATCATTCTAAATATTCATAGGTTAACTGAATGAAAAGCATAATTTCAATTTGGGGTAGTAATTATTTTATTTGTACAAAGGGTCAAAAACTGTCTTTAGAAGAATCTACATTTCAGTATACGATTTTTTGTTTTCTGAGCAAAAACTATTCTATTGTAGTCTGAAATTTTAAACCTGAGACTTATATTTTTGCTTATATTATGCTTTAGTTTTCTGATCGGAGCCCTAAGTTTCAAAAGCAGAAGAGAAAAAAAAATCATTACAGTTAAGCTACAGGTTGCATCAAGTTTTCGAAACAGCAAAGAGCTTTCCAATCTCATTTATTTTGTTGCCTGACTTGTGTTATTCATTGTATTTTAAGTGTTCATGTAATGCGGGATTAGTCTGGTTTTTCGATACAGAGAGGCCGGGCTGAGCCCGAACACTCATTCCTCTAATTACCAGTCGAACGCTCTGCCGATCGAGCCATTCAGCTCTTTCAGTCACAGCGCAAGTTAAACTTATAAAATTAACCGAAAACCTCAGTCCGGTGATTTAAAACAGGTTTTAAACAAAAAAAAAAAAATCAGAACGTGGGTGTATTTTTCGTCATTAGCATGCACGATAAGCTTTAAAATGAGGGGTAAATCAAAGAAATCGATCAAGAAATAAGGAAGATCTCGCGTAGGAACAGAAAACAGGCTTCAGAAATAATATGACAATGGTACGTATATATATTGTTTTTTACAAATCATTTTCAGCAACGTTTAGGATTTTCTCCGCAAAGTACCCTCGAGATTTGCCTCATGACTGACTCGAACTTGGGCCCACTTGATCGCGATACGGTTCGCGATGCCCACGTCTTCAGGTCGAGCCACCGTGGCTACACACATCCTGCGTTCCTAGTATTCTATATTATAATTAAATTTACCCCGTTACGCGCGTTATGTCATAAATCGGTGTACCCTTCTATAAGAAACTATCACTTCAAAAACTGCACCTACCCTATCTAAAACCCCTCTTAAACAAATCATACAAAAATATCCATAATTAGAAAGCGCACACTTTTTATTCAACATTTGACGACTCATTACACTCTAGTTAATTTGAAATTTTATACTACTGTATAATAGATGTTTGACAATTTCCTTGATACTTGGCTCGAAATAGTTCTCTTTCGACTTTATGGATTGAAGAAAATACCGTGTCATTTGCAGCCTGCTGCATAAGATATGTTTTTTATAGTTCCCAGGCCACGTAAAGCATTTGACAAAGTAACAGTTTTAAGGTAGTTTTACTATCGCTTTCTGCATCAAAATCAGTATTAGTTGGTTGCCCCCTCGCCCGTTTAAAATTGCTGATTCCAAGAAAAGTCTTTCTATTTCGGAAAATATAGATAGAACATTTGGAAAACAATCCAATAGTTCCTAACTCTAATTAACAACTTTTTTTTTTCGGCTGTTAATATACTTCGTTAATTCGGGGCTTATTATTCGGTAAATAGGGGTTTTAGCCTTCATTTTAGCCGAGGAAAAAGAACAATTCGTTAAATCGCGAAATTCGTTAAATTACGGTTTTTTAAATCGGGGTTCGACTGTACCATCATAATGTATGAGCCAGTGAGAGCAAAAGCGGTGAAAATGTTTCATTGACTTTCACCACTATTGCTTACAGCGGCTCATAATATGTATGTCAATATCTTTGAAATCAGTGGTGCACACTGCAGATCCTAGGTAGGTTTCATTGAACTGTTTTTCTAAATCATGCTATATAAGTCTCTACCAGGGCTACTAGTACCATCTCTTGCCCCTAAGCAGAGGAGACGTTCCCCTGTTATTTGTAATGATTACCTCGAAAATTTTAATTTTGGCATTTACATTCCTTTGCTTCTCACTGCCTCACATACTCTTTAAAAACATATCTTCTCAGGGATGAGCTTTCCTTAATCGATTTAAAGATAAAAGGTATTGAAAATATTTGTTTGTTTATCAACAATATTTACGGAAAAGTACGGTTTATTGTCTGCGATCCAGCTTTGGCCCCCAACCAAGATCTACAGTTAGTAAAATCTTTGGTTCAATACAAGAGTATTTATGAAGATGATGTATGCACAGAACTACATAAAATAATTAACCATTTGTGGTCCCTGAACTCAGACAAGGTTGCATTTCCCTTTTTAATGATACTTTAGGGAGAAAAAAAAGATCAAAACAAAGAAGGCTTCAAAATTAAAATTCGAAGTAGGAGATAATGAAGATGATTGTGATAATAGGGATACAAAAGCACAGCTCAATATGAAAGAAGCTTAGTTTATTGGACAAAGAAGTAGACTTTTTTATTTCTCTTCAAACTTTTTAAGATATAAAATTTTTTAAAGAGATTCGAAATCGATACAAAGTTTTTAAATACTGATCTTGATATATAGTGTGAAAACCAATACTATATTAACGCTAAAAAGATAGTAAACAGTTTAAGGATTGTCAATGGCACAGCTGAAACAGGTGCAAAACTTTTTTCTAACTAACGAGTTTCTATTAAAAGTTATGCCCGAATACAGGCACATTCTCCATTCATCAAAATCTATCATATCGAAGCCATTACCACTTTAACTTCTCAATGAAAAGTAATAACATAATGATGTATAATTTAACAGTATAAGCAATAAAATGCATTCGATTTTTTCTTTTCTTTTTTGTAATTTTAACAATTTTCTCTTCTGAACTACTTAGTTCCTTATTATTAAATCAGCAATTTGTTGCATTTAATTTTTAAAGTACTTCCAAATGAAGCTTTTTTAATAAATAAATTAAAATCAACAAAGAGCAAATAAATGTAATTGAATATTGTAATGCTTTTAGGTATTTGCATGAAAATTCTTTATTGATGATATCTTCCACGACCTGATATGAAAAATCCCAAGTACATTTTGTTTAAAAAAAATGGATAAGATAACTCATCACAAGAATAAAATTTTCTATAAAATGAGACCAGAACAAAGTTTCTAGGATGAAAAGTTTTGATTTAAAAAAAGAAAAACAACGATTTTTTTGCTAAAAATCACTGTTTTTTGTAACTTTAGCCTCTTTGCGGCACGTGTTAATATTATCGGATTGAGCTGAAACTTTGCAAATTATGTTTCCTAGTCCATTGAAACATTTTAGGGGGTTGCCGCGGAAGAATTTCAAAAATCGATTTTTTGTGACCACCCTAGTGCACAACCTATGACCGTCAAGTCACTTCCGTCCAGGGAGGCTGATCAGTCTGGTCTGTTTTGTTTAATTTTACAAAACCGAAAAGCCCGATTAATGACGCTGTTACAAATTTGAACCCAAATTGGTTTATTAAAAATAGATTCTTTAAAAAAAAAAAAAGTGTCGTAACGATAACAACAGTTTTTTTTTTTTTTTTATTTTTTTTTCTTTTTCCCATGTTTGCCTATGAAATAAAGATTTTATTTTTTAATTGAAATTTTATGTGTTCTGGCCCACCAAAATAATTTTAATATGAGGTGCGGCCCTCGGGAAGAAAAAGGTTAGGCACCACTGTTTTAAAGCATTCTAAATCGAAAAAGGAAAAGTTCTTTGACGTTTTAGATGAAATATTTTTTTGATTATTTAAGATTTCAGAAATACATCTTAGGAATATTTAAGGAAAGAACATTTTTTCTGCTTTGTTTTTAATTTCATTTTTTTTTTCCGATTTCTTACATCCATACACTCACTCATGCACGAACGCACGTAAACACACACAAATAGGAAAATAAAACCCCTAAAAGCCATATTGTTCATTTATTTTTATTTTTATTTATTTATTTTTTTTTTATTGTAGGTCAAAGGACTTTGTGAACACGTCCAAATAAATGACGGTACCAAGTTTAAGTACATCAATTATATACAAGGCCGGAACTTTCCGCTAAATTGGATATACATTTAATACTGCGCGAGATTCTCTACGTAAAGGTTCATTACGCTATTACTTCCGGGCTAAAAATCTGCTGTGTCCATCATGAAAATTAGCGAGCGAAAACGAATCATTCTGAACACTGTTCTTCATGCTTTATTCGCTATGCATGGTTTCTCAACACTCATCTCAAACAAGAGCCGAGTTGAACGCTCTTTCTACTGCCGGTTTAGTCAAAGTCAATTCAGTAAAAAAAAAAGGAAAATAATAAATAAATGAGCAAAGGAAATCCATTACGGAGATAGTACACTTCTTGTCCGAGCAAAATATTACACCTGTGTTAGTGTGATGTGTGTTTGCGGAGGTTGCATACGAGTGTCTTTTCTCCAGTTAAAAAAATCGTCTGCTGTTTTTTTAACCTCCATTTAAAAAGATCGTCGGCTGCTTTTTATTTTATTCCTTGGCTTCGAGTTGAAAGGTGACTGACCAGAGTTTGGAATAGTTCTACATTTTATTTTGATAAGAGTTAATTGAAAAAAAAAAAAGAATTCAGAATTGTTTTTCTGCCTTGCATCTATTTTTGCATTTCACATTTATGTCAACCTGCTTAAAATCTTAAATCTTGCCACTCAAACATGAAATTCATTGGAGAAGAACCGATTGCGATTATAAGTTTCAATTTCAAGCTAAGGCTTAAGGATTCATCTATTTTCAACACGAACATTAACCTACATTAAATTAGAAGATTAAATTAGAAAAGTATGTTTAAGTTGTTCAATATTTTGTTTGCATTAACTCAAAGAATAGTTACGTTGTCACATATGCATCGAATTCATAAATAAAAGAGTGCTTGAAGTTCAAATACGCGAAACAAAATTGAAGAAGCTACTATCAGCTTTCAGAACAGAACAAAATTTTTTCATTGATAGGTCTGTACAAATACTGGACAATTTGTAAACTTGAGAAATATATTTTCTTGCTTTGTATAAATTTACTACAAAGTTGATGTTCGAAAGTACACTAAATACATATTTCGAATCCCCCCCCCTTTTTTTCGAAGGTGTAAAATATTGATCGTTCATCCACACCAATGTAGCTTTTTTATTTCGGCTATCTCAAATAAACTTTTATGTACCAAAAACTATTTCAAAATTTTGTATTTTGAATTGAAAATGCTGAATGTACGACTCCTTTTTCTTTTCTGCAGTAATGTTTTATTACGTGCTTCTTATCAATTTTTTACCTTTTGAACAAACACAGCACGAGATTTATCGTTAAGGAAAAATCTATAACTTACAAGAAATATGAACAGTTGACAGTAGAATCTATCTTTTCTTAACAAACCTTCGATCAATCTCCCTTTAACTGACGTACAGAAAAAATCTTTATGGCTTAGAAATTGTCAAATTTATTTATTTTTTATTAATAGTTGGAAAATTTCTTTTACCGGCGATATTCTTAATTTTGTTTTAAGACTGAATTCCCTGTTATTCATGTAAACGTTTTGCGTGCGCGTAAATCTCTTCATAGTACACTGTAAAAAAAATCCGGAAACGTTTCTGAGTATATCGTGCAGCTGCGGTTCATGAAATTTTCAAAAACGTTTCTGAGTATTTCGGAATTCTCTTTCTATAATGTCCAGAAACGTGTCTGAGTATTTCGGAATCCACTTTCAATGTTTCTGAGTATTTTGGAATACTCTTTCTGTAATTTTCAGAAACGTTTCTGAGTATTTCGGAATCCTCTTTCCGTAATTTCCAGAAATGTTTCTGAGTATTCTGTGCAGCTGTGGCTCATGAAAGTTTCAAAAACGTTTCCGAGTATTTCGGAACTCTCCAAACAATTTTCAAAAACGTTTCCGAGAATTTCAGAATCCTTTTTCCGTGATTTTTTCTAAAATATAATTCTTTACAATAGTATTGCATACCATATCAGTTTCAGTTCTTTCATATCTAACAACAATGAAACAAACAAGTTTAGAATCATTCGTGGATTTTTTTTTTCTGAATTTCTAATGACAAATAGCATGGTTAACAGCATAACATATGCACAGTTATAATTTTTGAAAATTTATGAAATAATATAGTAATTTCATTCCTGTTCACAAAATCGTCAGGGGAGGGGAGGGGGGTACTTTCTCAAAAGTGGGATTGTTTGTTAAACAATCTTAAACTTCAGTTTTTTTCTCAATATTTTCAAGACAAAATTATCAACATATTGTATTTTTAATGCAGAACTTAAAAACATATCTTGTATCAAACTTGATAGCTTTTATTTTCGGATAAAATTTGACAGAACTTACCTTCCCTTCGCGCCAAGTCTATTTCTCTGACGAACAAAGTGTACCGAAAAGTGCCAACAGAGAAATTGGTGAATTTAAATATGACACCAAGTCCTCCTGTTGGAACCATTCGGAGTGATTCTTCTGTTCTTGCCCTTTTCCAGTTCATCACAAATATAAATACTTAATCAAAATAGGTTACTGATTTTATTTTTACAATGTGCGCAAAATGCATTACATATTTTATTTATTAAAACATTGAATTCTATTGCATGATTACTCCATTTCACGAGTTCCCCCCCCCCACACCATAAGAGTGATTGTGAACCCATAAAATGCTATAAAGCGCCCCCCCCCCCTTAAAAAAAAGCAATCCCTGAAAATGTCAATGGCAGTCTGCGTGGTGAACGCCCCTCGTCTTCTCCCCATATGTACATTGTATATTAATAACATAGTATTTAAAAAAGGATCACTTTTAAAACAATGACATGAAATAATATTTTTTTTTTATTTCGGCTTGTAAATGCAGCTGTTCCATTTTTGCCTCTGACTCATTCCTCCTGACTGTCCTATATTAAACGAGTATATCCACGAAGGAAATGTTATTTACCAAACAACTAATGTCAAGGAATATTTATTGTCAACCACATTTAACAAAATGAATAAGCACATGAATTAATTGCATAACTATGTTGCTTACTAATAGATAACTGGGCCATTTTCTAATGGAATAAATATTTTTAAATGAATGAATAAATTATAATAAAAAAAGATAAATAATACTGGAATATTTTTTGTGAAGCATATTACAATACTAGAAAACATTTGCATTACCATATTTTTAATGAATTAAACAATTGATTTTTTTTGAACCAATGTATGTATATCCAAGTACTTCGAAATAACTTTTCTGTGATTGCTTTTCAAATATAAATCCTTTTTCTTTTGCGTAATTAATCAGTTTCAATTGGTTACAACAAATAGTACGCTGCGCACATAGGTATGTAGGATAACTTTAAATTAATTCGATAAACCCAAAAACAGTTACAATTGGAGCCTCATCAAATGCAAATCAACAAAAATATAAATGTATATAACAACATGTTTTAAAATATTCATTAATGCTTACAAGTGAACATGAGCAGAAGAAAATCTAAGTACCTCCATTACAACTTGATAAGTAATCCAAAGGGTTTCGTTTCATTAAGTATAAAAACGGGTGTTGAAACTATTCACGCTTGAACACACAATATATATGTAATCATGGTCGCACCGGAAATTGTAAAGAAGCAAATCGTTATTAACTAACTTAATAGCTGCGTACATCGTCTAAAAAATCAAGGGCAGCCCAAAATGCAAAGGCGTAAAATTAGTTTCGACACAATTTACTACTCTCTGGACATGAAATAACAAGCAATCCAATGCTAAACAGTTGCTGACTGCAGCAACCATAGATAAGGAAAAAATAAGCTCTCGTTATTTTCGACTCACTGGCGCCAGTGTTGGAAGAATAAAATACGTTTCGAAGCAATGCGCCTCACTTCCGCTTCTAGATTTCTTGAAATAACAAAAAGCTTTCTGAATAATGAGGAGTTCGCTATTGGATGAAGGATTCTTACTATTTCGGAGACGTTTCCGATATATCTAGAAACGTTTCCGAAATTTGTTACAGTGTATAAAATGAAGTCTCCAAAAAGTGTCTGTTTGTGTGAACGCGCAAAACTCGAGGACTACCCAGCCAACTTCAGTGAAACTTTCACAGTTCGTTCTTTTTAGCACCGGAAAGGTTTGGAGACAGTTCGAAGAAAACTCGATTATAAGTTCTTTCATTCCTACTTTGGACACAATTTCCCCATAAATTCCCGAATAGGGGGGAGACATTGCTTTTACATATTAATGTTATATACTGTTCAACAGAACAAATATTTTTCTATGATTTTTCTTTCAATTTTCAAACCTATATTCTAACTGACATCGCATCTCTGATTTTCAGAGTTGGATTGGTGTTTGGATAAAAGAGTCGGAATCGGAGTCGGTAGTAGAAGGCTTTAAAGTCACAAAAGGCAGAATCGGTCATTTCCCCTCCATGTCTCTATTTCTGCCAGAGTCTGAGTTCGACTGATTTTGGGGTACAGGAGTCAAGAGTTGAAGCCCATAAAATTCTAGGGGGCGGAGTTGAGAGTTGGTCAGTATTTTCTCAGCGACTCTACAACTCTGGTTAAAACATTTGCCTTTTGAATTGGGTTGGTTCCTTCAGTCAAAAGTAGTACTTTTAGTCACTAAAATTGATAGAATAAGCAAAATGAAAAAAAAAAAAAAAGCATGGACCCAGAAAATTGTTTCATTTTCCAAACAGTTATTTTTTAATTAATCTTTTAAACTGTCCTATTTTTCAAACAAGGCGTGGTCTTGATGACGTCACAAATGATGCTCTGTGGCACATCTTTGTACCGCGTATCCACGTTATGATAATCAAAAAGCGAATTAAAAATGCGCTCTATGCTTGCAATCAACCATATCGTTGCCAATACACGTGAGTAAAGGTGCGAATTAAATATTTTGCTCTGTAGATGGCAACACAGAATGACATTTCATCATTTGTGATGTCATCGACGAGAAATGTAAACAATGAAAGCGCACCGACTTAAATATTTTTTTAAATATTAAACTTAAACAAATTATTTAAAAAATAGTTAGAACTTATGTTTTTAAGCATGTTCTTTCAGAAAAAAATACTTTCAAAATTTTGGAAACGATCCCATTCATTTCATTTTGATTCTGTCATGTTTATCTTATATTCGCGTCTACGAAATATTGTATTTGAATTTTATTGATAGCTTTTTGTTTTTCATTTTTTCAAGCCAAAAGTTGAGAATATATTCAGCATCTGCACAATATTTTCACTACTTTTTTGTGCCAAAAAATTATTTTTCGCGTTGTTGTTAGTGTTAAAAATTTTTGAATTATTCAAAGAATACCCTAAAAAACAGCTAAATCAAAAAAATCTGCCCTATGCATGTTCCTCATCAACTGCTTATCCAGCAAAGTTCCTTTGAAGCAAATCCGCCTTTAAGTTCAGAATCTATATTGACCTTAAGTTTCCCTGTAGAACTTTTCGAAATTGAACAAAATATTTTTCAAATTTTAAAGTAAAGTGTGGGAATGAGGATTTTGTTTATCTTTCTAGCTCAAAAAAAAAAAAAAAGAAGAAATCAATGTTATCACTTTATTTGATTTTTATGTAAGCTTTATGAACATTAATTTTTTTTTTATCTGTTGACATTCCATTATGTCCATATGACGCAATGCGGACACGAAGGAATAACTCAACATTATGCAGAGAATGATATCAAGCTGTCTGTTAGCACTCACGGAAAAATTTTCAACGTGCTCTCTAGAAAATCACCTTTCGTAGATCTCACCCTTCGTATAAACAACGAAAAAAACGCCGTCTTTTTGAACTACTCTTACTTGCTGAGGTGATTTTTTCTTTTAAGTTATATAAGAAGTAATTTCAGGGCTTGTGTAACCCCAACGTTACACAAACACATATATCCTTTTTGCGCTCCATATAATTTGATAAATTACAGTAGGTAAGTTTTCAATGGTTTTTGCATTAAATTACCGTAAGTGACATGCACTCCGTTAGAAAATTATCCGATAACATTAAATCAATTGTACGCATGAGTGAATTTCTATCCATCAGTCAACAGCGTCAAGCGAAGGCAAACAGTTTACTGTTTAAACATGTAGAGTTCTCGTCGGATTTTTTAATTTCAAGAAAAATGATGGAGCGACTGGACAGTTAGGCATTGGCAGGGTGACAGCCAAGTGGAAACCATTCAAAGATGCAGACGGCTATTGGTGACGATTCCTTTGCACATTTCTCATACTTGATTTCGACGAATTTGACTTCAATAGGCTTCTTACTCTCCTGATATGGCTCCTTACGACTTCTGACTGCTTCCTAAACTCAAGAGGCGATTGAGTAGTTAGTGTTGCTCCTGTCGTTTCGTCATTTTATAACAAGGACACAACACTTGACGTCGTCAAACTCCGCAGCGATATAGTATATATAAAGCTCCATTTGTAAGCAGTATAAAACGTTCAAATCAAAAGCTTCTAGAACAGTTCGGAGAAGTGTTGTTATTTAAAACAATTCTATTATGTAAGTATTAGGGATTGAAAAGTGACACAGTATGTTTTGGTTGTTTGGCAAAACTATTCAAATCCAAAGAAGCTTCTATCCTTTTTTCAAATAATATTAAAACAGTGTTTTAATCTCAAATATATAAATGAACGAAGGGATACAAATTTTTTACGCAATACTTCAGCCACAAGATCTTGAAATTGCCAAATGTCCTACTGTCTCATAACAGTCGAATTTCGTCGAACAACTATTCTGAATCATGAAATTTTCAATGAAACAGCAAGTGATCGTTCTTTAGAAACTTAGCGTACTTGCTCCTTACAGTCCTTGCGTTGTCCTTACAGGTTTTCATAAAAACATCCTCTCGCCAAGCTTGTTGCCCAACAGGTAATAGCAGACGTAGGTGTCTACCACAGTAGGCGAAATGAGCCTATAATCTTTTAATCTATTCTTTAAGTGTATTTTCATTTAGATAGGTTTTGCTGACGGCAAATCTTGCTAGATTTCTGCGTAGGAGGTTAGGTGCAATTATTCTAGTTTTTTCTTTAGCTTTGGGTCAAATCCAACGTATTAATGGTCATTGATTTACGACGAAATTTAAAAACAAATATTCTTCAAGTTTTAGTGAACACACAAACCCGTCATTATGAAATTTTATAGGAGGAGGGGGGGGGGACAAAGGTTAAATGCTCAGTGGAAAGTAAATACATTAATTTTTCTAAATCAAGGTGCAATTAACACCCTTTGATGGACCTGAGCATACATACATATCGCATCTAGGTAACAGAAGTGCCAAATCTAAAAAATTTTTAGGGAAAAAAACGAAATAATGACTATCGATTGTTTAATTCAGAAGATATTTTTTTGAACTTAATGTTCCAGTTTTTTTCTTCAACTTGGGGTCAAATGCACGTATTAATGGTCGTTGTTTTCCTACTGAATTTAAAAACATCCATTCATGAAGTTATGTTGCATAAACCGCCAATTATTTGAAGTTTCCCAGGAAGGGGAGGAGGCGGGGACAATACGTTAAAACACTATTACTTCAGACTATAAAAACCAACCAGAAAACAACGTCAGAAATATTTTGCGCGCATTGTGTAGTATTATAGCATAGAGTTTTGATGATTCTCCTAAATCTAGAAAACTTGGCCATATTCTGACATGAAGAAAAAGCGCCGCGCGAAAAAACTGTTACACGCATTCTCGATAACACACACTCAAACTGGATGAGTTTTTGATACACATCAGGCCGAGTTTTGGTTACTCTTCTCCATTTGAGAATAAGTCAGTTAAAAGTAATATTGCTTGAAAACATATTTCTTTGGGGCTATTTTTAATTTTTTTTTTTTTTTTTTGTTTTTTCACTTCTCTTGCTGGATTACGATACATATTAAAACAGAAGGAAGAAACTATTCTAATATCCGTATATAGCATAAACGAACAGTTCGAGTGTCATGCTACTGAAACTGCCGCATAAAATTAAACTTAAAAAGTAATTTCCCCCTCTTTTAGCAACTTCATATTTCTAATATATTCAAAAAAAAAAAAAAAATACTTACTTTCTCAATTTCACCCATTTTCTCTGTGCGAACCCAGGTTCATCATAGCATCTATTGATATATTTTCTGTTAATGTTTTTTTTAAGCATTTCTGGCCTGCTTATTTTATTCCAATTATTAACCACAGCACCTCTTAAGTCGTCGGCGCGTCAGAGCAACAGTAAGATGTCAAAGCCTGAGAATAATAGTAAAATATCCTACTGTTGCTCTGAGACCGCATGTTGTAGTTTTCCATTGCATGTCTGTTGTAAAATAATTTTTATCGCGTTTGATTTTTTCCACTGTTAAAAAGCACTGCATTTTCCTATAGGTGGGAAAAATGTTAAATGTTAAAAATTTAAAAAAAAAAAAAAAAAAAAAGGAAATAAAAGTAGGGCCAAACAAATGCATGCTATTCTAAATTGCACTAACTTTTTACGAGTTTCAAATATGTAACAGTAAATAAATAATCAAAATACAAAACTCTGGTTGAAAAAAACACCACCGTTAACAGAATTTTGCACAAGCACTAAAAATCTGTCAGTGTCAAATGACATACATAGGACAGACCCGACGTTCTCTTAAATTTCGTATTAAAGAACATGAAAATTATGTCAAGAAGTACGATTTAAAGCGTTCCTCGAGTGCACAACACTGTTGGTCTTTCAATCATATTTTCGATTTTTCTTCTGCCAAGGTTAAACATGGGTGTTCATCGATTTATGACTTAGATTTTTGGGAATCCTATTACATTTGGAGAAATTCTGTTTCAATAGTTAATGATTTGTCGAGTACTCCCCCTTTCCCCAGTGTTTGGAAATCTTATCTTTAAAAAACTTTTTTCTGTTTGTGACGTTTTTCCGCACTATAGGTGTCGTTGCTGTTCTGTGACGCATGTGTTTCCGGATTCCATGTCTATTTACTTTGCTTCCTCCCACTTTTTGTTCATTTATCGTTCGGTTTACATTGTGTGGACTTTTAGTTCTTCTTTTTTACACTGATGAAGGGGCTTACATATGACAGCCCCGAAACAGCTGTTTGCTGAGTTTTTAACTCTTTTATACTACTTGATTTGTACTTTATGCACGTTGTTGTCATTTTTACTCACTAAAAATCTGTGTTTTGTTTTCTGAAACATTGATGTGTGAGTGTGAGTTCAATATGACATATTTCTGAAGTCATAAACTAGCTGTATTATGTGTCAAGTTGTAATTCCAACTATTTTTTAGTATTTGCACCTACTGCAATGTTTGGTCTTCAAATGTATTTACTTCATCAAAATTCTCTTTCCTTATTGCTTCAAAATCTCCGCTTTCAGTTTGTTTCCGATAGTTGGTGTCTTTTGTTCATGGATTATATATTCAAAAGCTTCATTTCAACTAGTAGTATAACACAAAAACTTTTTAAAAACTTGATCATTTCTTAAAATAGAGCTTAATTTGCATAGGAACTCACGGGAGCTGAGCTCCTGCACTTCTTTTCAATTTTATGCAAATTTTAAAATTTTTATTTGAGGATCTTGAACCATTTACGAGTGAAAAGAAGTTGTAGAGACTATAGAGCCCCTGCACTTCTTTTGATAGAAATTAAGTCCTGTCTCCAAAAATGAACTATATTTAGAGGAGAGGGGGCACAATATGGCACGAGGTACAAATGGTACTTCTCCTATAATTCAAATATAAAAAAAATAGAAAAAATCCCATATTTTAGTTAAACATCGTCGAAACTAGCTACTGACTCATTTTATCTTGTAGGGAAGCTGTAGATCTTTTAATATTTGCTATATAACCGATTTAAAAATAATGTTTTACTTTCCGGAATTTGAAATATAAATTATAATTAAATATCAATATACAAATTTAAAGCTGAAACTTACTTATATGTATATATGTGCTATTAAGTTATTACTGATTAATTTTTCATATAAATTGTAATCTGAATACATTATTCTAAATTTTTGTTGCTTCAAACATGTAATACACCCTGAAGTTAACGAAAGTAGGTCTTATGTAGGTTCAAAAACCACAACGAAACGATATTCATTCTTTGAAGACTTCCGATGTTTTTCCAGGTTAGAATGAACTTTTGATTACCCTTTATACTCCACTCTACCCATTTTGCTATCCTGTAATATTTTATCAAATATTTTATTAAATACTACTTCGTTATTTTCAATGCATCAAATCTTATAAGTGGACATCATGTAAGTGGACAGTTTGAAGTTTGGAGTATAACGCGTTTTAAGTTCCGATCCTAGGTAGATTTTCAGTAATTTTTTTTTTCCTTCTAAATCATGCTGTATAGCAGTACCTATCAGGGCTACTAAGCTACTACCATCTCTTGCCCCAAAAGAAAGGAGAGGTTCGCCGACCATTTTTTACTGGTTATCACCTAATTTTTAATTTTGGCACTTACGTCCCTTTACTTCTCACTGCCTCAAATGTGCTTAACAATTGTAGCTTTCTTAAAATCCTATCATTTAAAAACTGTTTTCATATCCTTTGTGGATCATGATCTTAATCTGTACTCTAATATTAATATCGCATCGGCATTATACGACCATTCTAAATGTCCCTTTCTCGATGTCCCACTGTACCCTATGCCATAGCCCACAATTACTTGACGCACACTGCGACAACTAAAGAGTCTTTCGAAATTCAATATTTTTAAAAGGAAAACAGTTTGGCTAAATGATGAAAAAAACTATAGCGATGGCTAAAAGGTTCTATAATCACATTCTGCAATTGAATTTTTTTGTACTAAAATTAAAGAAACTTTAACAAAACAAATGAAAACTATCCCACTCTTCCCCTCCTCCCTTCCTAGTAATGTTGTTCGAAAAAGTTCTTTGAAATTCCGATTACGGCACACATAAAGTTGTTGTTTTGGTTCCGAGAAAAAATCTTCTTGAAAATTACCAAACCAGGTTTATGTATACTGTAAAAGTACTTATTTTCGTGATACTTTAATTTCCGCAATCTTTGCTTAATATAGCTTCATATATACAATCAACTTTCGATTTTGTTCATGTAAGTTTCGCGAAATTTTCAGCTCGCGAAATCACCGATGTCTTCATTTTCACGAAAATAATTGCTTTTGCAGTATATAGTTCATATTTTTCGCAAATAACTTCAGTGTTTTTTTTTCTTCTGTGGGTGTATAATCGGCTTGCAGAAAAATTCAAACAAAGACATTTGGATCTCAAACATGCCATATATCGTTGTATGAGTACTTTACAGCTTGTTTTATATGTGTTTCTCGCAACAATTCCTAGCAATTCATTCGAAAAGCACTTTTGTCAAAGCACTGGAGGTCATCTGGGCTTCCAGGAGCTCGACAAGGACGTCTTCTCCATAGCGATATTTCTTCTGCCCTTAATAGGGCAATGAGGTCACAACACTGCGCAATATCAGACATTCATTACGTGTTGGGTCCGCGAAGTGTCTGCACGTCACAATCAGTTTATTGCGCAAGAGCAGCAACAATTGACTTTTTTCCCCATCAAGTAAAATTAATTGAAGAATAATTCCACCTTGTTTTAGCCGAAGCAGGTGTCGGAAGTTGGCGGTTGATTGAATGTAATTGAATAAGATTTTCGCAAATCTCAACGATTTGATTTTTGGAAAAATGCTTAAATTATCATATCTCTTTGGCTTGAGCATGATTTATATTTTATGGAGGTAGAATCAATCTGCAGGGTTGTCCCACACCCAGCCAACATAAAATCAAGTTATTGATTTATCGTGAAAATCTCATATAATCCATTAACGACCATGGAACAATGTGTCTCTTAAATTCAAAATTTATTTTATAAGTTCTTGAATACAAATCTACAAATCTCAATATAAAAAAATGAAGATTTATTTGTGTATGTGTATGTTCCTCATACAAAGTCACAGCTTGCGTCGGATTTTTGCCAAATTTGGCATAGAAGTTCTTCAATGCTCAGAAATTCACTTAGAGTAGTTTTCGTCTCGCTATGGGAAGCAAAAAACCCCCACAGGGAGCTTTACCTTATCCTTATACAAAGTTTTCTTCGAATCTTTGCTGCCAAATTTGGCAAAGTGGCTCTTCTTTCTCAGGAATTGTCATAGGGGTTTTTTTTTTTTTGACTAATGGGGGGGGGGGGGGGGGAGGGTTGCCTTACGAAAATCCACAATTTTCGTCTGATTTTTCCGAAATTTGGCACAGAGATCCTTTGTTGCTCAGGGATTCACATAAAGTGTTTTTGTCCCTACCCTTTGTGGGAAGAGAATGCGCCAGGGGGTTTTCACCAGAAAAACCATGAAACGTACTACAGTGAAACCCCGATTTTACGTCCCTCAAAAAAAAAAAAAAAAACATTTCCCCCGCATTTTGTGTTTTTTTTCAGCAGATCCTAATTTTTCCGTATGCTGATTATGTTAATTTAACCCTTATTGTTAGTTTGTTCTTTACGAATTCCCTGCATTTTACGTTTTTCCTGGGAAGTAAAAGAAAGAAAAAAAATGCTCAAAAATAAAAAATATGTTTCCTTTTGTGTTTTTTTAAAGATAATTCATGTTGTTGAAAGTGTATTCTATGAAAACAGAAATGTTACTGATCCATACGTAGCCGTCCTTATGAACTTTTCATCTGCCAGTGAAGATGAACAAGAAGAAGCGGAAGCACATCCCACTTTCAATATTCGTTTGAAGAGCTTACAAATAGTGAAAGACTTTTCTTTCTCATAAAGACCAGGAAAAAAACTTGCAAAGTATTTTAGACCTATAAGATGCAGCATTTACTTTGAGCTCAATGACTAAAAAACAATCCTCTATTACAGACTATTTTTAATCCAAACGCCCGGATTCGCTAATAAATGTACTACTATGATCTAAAATGGTATGTGTAATAATGTTCTTGAGGGGTTATAAAATATAGATATTATATTCTTTGAAAGAGTCATCTTTATTACTTTCAGTTTTTTCCTATTTGATTTCGACTTTCCAATTATTTCCCGTATTTTATGTGTTCCAGTATTTTACGTTTTTTCAACCCAGTCTCTTGAGAAACGTAAGATTGGGGTTTCACTGTAGTTACGGCGGTTGGTAACAACGACCGAATATTTAAATATTAAAGAAATTCGAAGAGGTCTAAATTTTGAGTCATTAAATTGCTCTTTTCAACATGTTGACGGAAAATATTACACTGTTTATTTATTTTTCTTTTATTGAACCCTGATCATTGAGTGTGCGTCACTCGACAAAACTTTTACTTTCGAGGTAGATCGTGCAACGCCAGGCAATACAGCTAGTAATTAATAAAGTACTAGCTGTATTGCCAGGCGTTGCATGATCTAGCTTGATAGTAAAAGTTCTGTCGAATGACGCACATTCATCAATCAGGGTTCAATAAAAGAAAAAAAAAATACTGCGAAAATTTATCTTCAACATGTAAAAAAAAGCAATTTCATTACTCAAAATGTAAAAATTTAGACTTCTTTCTATTTTTTTCTTAAATTCCAAAAATCTGGTCAATATTATTAATAGACGTAAACTGTAACATTTCACGGTGTTTCTGGACACAAGAGAGGACAAACCTTAAGAGAAAGGTTTGTCCTCTCATTGGGGTGAAAAAAAAAAGAAAAAGAAAAAAAGAACCCTTTGTGAATTCTTGAGCATCAAAGGACCTCTGTGCCAAGTTTGGCAAAGATGCGACGTTAACTTTGCATTTGCATAAGTAAAACCCCCATATGGTGTCCCCCTCCCCCATAGAGAGATGAAACACTCCCTATGGCAATTCCTGAGTATCAAAGAACCTTTGTGCCAAATCTGGCAAAGATCCGATGAAAACTGGAGTTGTATGAAGAAAACCTCCTGATGGAGAGTATTGTCCCCGTAACGGGACGAAAACTATCCTTGATTGACTTGACTCTAATTTAAAAAATAAATACAGCTATTTTAGAACAGTGCTTTAATTGTATCTGAAAAGTCTGAAAATCATAAATGTATCTGAAAAGTTTATGATTCTGAAGAGAATAAAGATACACACACACACACACACACACACATTTGCTATATTCGAGAGCAAGAAATTAAAAAAAGCATATTTGGAGCAATTATAAACGGTAAAACAGCTAGAGGTCTGTTCGTAAGTGGTGCCTCACTTGTTTCCAACATATTGAACCCCCTCCCTCCTTGTCACAATTTGTCACGCTTCATCTTACCTGCTCCCTACCCTTGTCAAATGCCACACTGTACTGCATAAACATATTGGTACAAAAAATGTTTTTATTTCAACAAAAATGCGTGAAGTCACAGTGCTTGTTAACCTCCGCCTCGCTTTTGTCCCAAACTATCACAAGTTAACGAACTTCACTCCTCTCCTCTCTCAAAGCGTGACATCAATTGTGCCCCTAAGTGGCACAGTTCAATCAAACCCCTAAGTGACAGGAAATATCCAATGTTGTTTTGCACAAATAAACAGATTACAGAATACACGTGTTTCGGGGTTTCAAGAAACCCCCTTTTCAATTCAAAGGTGTGGTATTCTGGATTTAAAGACACTCAGTAAAAGCAATGAAAATGGACAGCAGACAGCTTAGATATCAAAATAAGCAATTAACAAAAGCAAAAGAAGACAAAATGGAAACTCAAAGTCAAAATTTATTGCATGATTACCTCCCAAAGAAAATCGTTAAGCAATACGGGTGTATGATAATGAAAACAATGTTCAAAATGAATGGTTTCTGTGTTTAAAATCAACGTTAATAAAATCTTTGCCCAAATGAAATTGATTGGAATCTTAAGGAGCTAACTCGGCTCGGATTCAAAAGTCAATATTTGAACATTCAAAGGATCAAATCATTTAAACCAAACATTCGACGTTCGGGCGTTTTACTTGCAAAGGACCGCCATTTTTTTCTTCTCACGAAACGCAAATAACCAAGCACTGTAGTATAATCTTATCAAACAACGATCACGATGTAATTCAAAGCGTCTTTACTTATTTTAGGTGCTTCTCGGGGTTAATTTCTGGTTGTCGAAACTGGTTCAGGCGCAAGCACCCTCAAGGAAATAATCTCCATGTCAGAGTACCATCTGCGGAATCGAAGCGGTCTCGTTTATCAAAGTTTCAGCACGACCGTGCGATTTGTTGCGCACGCTTGTTGTGTGGGAAACCACCTATCGTTTATTTGGCTATCCGAACAAAAGTATTATGTAACAGCTTCTAGGAAATAAGCGATACCTTCATTATTCATGTATGTTCGTTGTTGAGATCAATGGCCAACAGAGTTTTGGAAGAGATGAATATTTAATTGCACCAATGAAAATTTTGCAGAAACTTGCGTCCACTTCAAGCAAATGACAAAAAGTTCTTTCTTTTTTTTTCTGTGTGTGTGTAAGATCGAACTTCAGACATTGCCATCAATGAGTATGGTTAGAGCCGCTATATAGATAGG
The DNA here is from genome assembly GCF_026930045.1 of Uloborus diversus. NCBI lineage: Eukaryota > Metazoa > Arthropoda > Arachnida > Araneae > Uloboridae > Uloborus > Uloborus diversus. The sequence continues at coordinate 240,568,049 of NC_072731.1, read as the reverse complement.
CCGACGCATCAGTTTAAGTTTAGCTATTTTGAATCGGATTTTTCATTGTTGCGGAGCTAGGGTTACCACAGCAAAGTTTCGTGTTTCGCCAAATTAATCGCTCGAAGTAAACAATCACCAAACGCGATAACTCGCCAGAAAAGACAACCACTTAAACACGCGCTCCGATCCAAAATGGCTGATCTTAAGCTGATGCGCTGGCTCGTATGTATAGAGGCCTTAGGTATGGTCTAATAGACCAACCGGTTGAGCGGTTTCATCGGTCGGTTGATTTGATGACGTTAGTAGTTAGTGCGATGCCTGTCATAGTATCTTTTCATTAGTTTTCATCAACCGGTAACTCTATTAGAACCATTGAGAACAGATAAAATGGAGGGAGTGAAGACTTTCATTCGTGAAGGAAAGACAATCCAAATCACGTGATAGATTTTAAAGAAAAGCATTGGAAGAAATCAGGTTTTCTTTGCTAGTTTCACGTAAAACGCGTCAACCATTCGTCGTTGTTGAGTCACCTGACTTGAGCTCTTTGCCCAAACATATGCTGGCCAGTGATTGGACTAGCTCCCTCCATTTACTAATTCCTGCTCTAAGACCAGAACACGCCTGGTTAAGCATCGGTTAACCGGTTGATTTATTCGAACATACTTAGTATTGGCATAACAGTGGTGCCCGACATTTTTTTTACACGAGGGTCGATCCTAATTAAATTAAAATGAAACTCGCGGAAAGGCACAGATAAAATTTGAATGTACATTTAAACTTTTTCTAGATAACATGGCAAAACACAGAAAATAAAATAAAATTTCACACCCAATATTATTATTAACGTTACACACACACACACACACACACAACATGCTTATTTCATTAAAATATAAAACTTCCATAGGGTTTTTTGAAATCAATTTCTGATTATTTGACTCGAAATCTGCAACGATCAATTTTAATACCGAATCAAAACTACTGGCTGCTTTGGGAGGTTCTAGAACATTGGTTCCTAAGCAATGGTTCCCTAACCCTTAGGGGTTAGCTAGGTGCACAAAGAGGATTCACGAAAATAATATTGTAATGACGTAATTTTAAACCGCTAGTCTAAATAGATATAACTTAATGGTACAGAGTATCTGAAAAGTCTTTGACACATTTTAAAAATTCATAGAAAAGCAACAAATTATCGTATGAATACAGGGTGTCTATAAATGATGGAGCCGATTTAAAAAAAATCACATTTTCAACCGTTCTCGACGGAATAAAATAATTAATGCGTAAAATTTAGGAAAAAAAGTACCAAGTTTTTTTGTTACCAACAGATGTTAATCGTCACAATGTGAGAGTGTGGGGAAGTCAAAATCCTCATGAATTTCAACAGTTTATGAGAGATTCACCAAAAGTGAACGTTTTCCGTGCAATGTCACTTGAAAAAATTTATGGGCTCTTTTTCTTCGCAGAACAAACTAAATGTGACAATTATCTCGACATGCTGGAAATTTGGTTACTTCCGCAACTGCTTGAGGCCAGTTCCGATCTTATCTTCCAACAAGATGGAGCACCTCCTCATTGGTCTTTGTCGGTTCGTAGTTACTTAAGCAATGTGCTTCCACACAGATGGATAGGCCATGCGGGAGACGATGACTTAACGTTATTCACATGGCCACCAAGATCTCCAGACTTAACCCCATGCGATTTCTTTCTAAGGGGTTACGTGAAAGACCGTGTTTTTGTACAGAGAATGCCGAAAACCCTCCCAGAATTGAAAAAACGCATTTCTGCAGCATTACAAACCATTAACAGAGACATGTTAGAAAATGTGTAGAATGAACAAGATTATCGAATGGACGTATGCCATGTGACAAGAGGGTCCAATATCGAACATTTTTAAGGTAAAAAAACTTGGTACTTTTCTCCTTAATTTTATGCATTAATTATTTTATTCCATCGAGAACTTTTGAAAATACGATTTTTTAAAATCGGGTCCATCATTTATAGACACCCTGTATGTTGTTTGCACCATAATACTTCACAAGTTCAAGACCTGTTTATGACAACGTTTAAAAAAAAAAAAAGAAGTTTAATTAATTATACTCCATTATTGTATCGTCGCAGTAAGAGAAACAAACGCCATGTGATGTGTTTAATCATATTATGAAACAGAAAGCGATACATTTCGCGTTACCATATAATAGTTCAATGCGTGTTGTACAGTTTGTGGATTTGGGATGAACTTGAAAACCGTTTAAATGTGGTTCGAGCAACATACGGTAATGAAAGTTATTTCTTTCTATTTAATAAAATGATTAAACACCTCACATGACGTTTGTTTTTCTTACTGTGACGATACAGTTATTACCTATGTATAATTGTACGTATTTCTTTTTTCTTTTTTTTTTCCTTTTTGTCTTTTTTACGATGTCATAAAAATTCTTGAACCTGTGAAATATTATGGCGTAAACAGCAATTTGTTGCTTTTCTACGAATTTTTAAAGTGTGCTAAGCATTTTTCGGACATCCTGTATAATTACGGGCACATATTTACTGTACTGTTAGGAACATGAAAATAAAAATTAACAAAAGTGAATGCAATAGCAATAATAATAATAATAGCGATGATGGTGATAAGGAGCATAATGTTTTTAATCAGACAAGTATTGACTAATATTCGTTATTTCTTCACTCCATAATCATTGAGGTGGCGTTAAACACTGAAAAAATAGCCTGACCATAAATATCACTTTTTAAAAACATTTTTGATCCCTCCCCAGTGTCACAAAGTGTCACCCTCCGCTTCACACCTTTCCCCTTTGTCACATGTCACGCTGTCTTTCATAAACATATTGCTAAAAAACCTGCGTGATGTCACAGTTCTTGATACATCTCGCTCTCGACTTAGTCATTAACTCTCACAATTCCATGAACCTACCTCTCCTCTCAAAACGTGACATAATTTATGAACAACCCCAATGGACTAAACGAAGGACTAAATTAAATGAATGAATTACTAAGGTTTTAATTCACAAAAATTGCAAATTTCCGCAGTCATGGGCTGCAAGGAACTATTTTCAATGCAAAAAAGTGAACTTTTGGATGAAAAGTCATCCGAAAAAAGATTACTTTTATATGATATACAGCAATGGATATTAGACAATAAGGTTGGCTCTGAGAGCATTAATTATAATTTACCCATACATTAATTTGATTCTAAATCACACAGGTTAATGAGCATCGTAAACTGGGGCTACTTGGATCCGAAATTTCATACTTTTTGCGAGTTTTACACTGAATGCTTTGTTAAACCCATAATGTGAACCGATAACCTTGTTTTTACCACTTTTCAGACGTTCTGCTACCACCTTAAGCCTTTTTTAAGCAACAATTTTAACTCTTTAATTTCTCAATTTTAACTTTTCAATCAAAAAGCTTTTAACTTTTTATATATTTTTTTTCTATTTTTAAAAATTGGGTAAAGTAGCCCTGAGCTGGGACTACTTGAACCCACTCAGCAAATCTATTAGAAAAGTTGTAAAACAGGTGGTGGTATCAAGAAGGACCAATGATTTTGAAAAATAAACTCAAAACGTACATTCTAGTGAGCAAATTATTTATATAAATTGCAAATTACTTATATAAATTAATATAAAATCAACGTATACATAAAAACATTTTCAAGCAAACATAATTTCTCTAATAGCTAAAACCAATTGAAATACTTGTTATTTAAACATCATAAAGAAAGAAAACCCCTCAATTTACTGGTTCGGGTGGTTTTTTTTTTCTCTGATAGAATTATTTAATACCTACTCTTCCTAACTACTAAATACAGTAAACTCCCGATTATCGGCGGTCGGTTTATCCGCGGCTCGGATTATCCGCGGGTCTTTTCACTATTTCTATTCAACCGTCATTAAATGTTTTTTAAACTTTTGATTGGGTTATTGTTCGTTTTAAACTTTTACATGTGTATATTTTCTATATCCCATATTAGTTGACGGAATATAGCAATGTTTTTAGCTATAATTTAAATGTTTATGTGAGTGTTTTTCATATTTTTTAGCTATTGCATACAGTACTAACATTTTTTACCTATTATTCGGATTATCCGCGGTTTTCGCTTAACCGCGGTTACCGTGCCACCCTATTCTGCGGATAATCGGGAGTTTACTGTACTACAGGATGCCCGGGCTAGTTTTGTGAACGATCTTTTAATTTCCATTTTATAGTTGATATATTTAAGTCAAAATGGGCTGATGCCACTCTCTAAGACATTTCTCCGTAATTAGTTGAATCTGGACACAATTGTAATTTTTCATCTACATAATCTGCATTATTTCCTACTTCAAGGGATTCTCTTTTACTTTCGGACCCTTTTTATCCCCAGATCTGCAAAAATGGGTATAAATAGTAACCAACTTCTGTATTTTAACAGATTACAAACCTTACTTAACATAATTTAGTGATGAAATGTGGTTTGTGGCTGTTTGAACGCTGGGTTCAAGTAGCCGCATTTTAAGACAACCAGTGCACTTTTACTAACTTATATTAGTTACTGTGTTAATTATATAGCTATATCCTTAAAACAATGTTTTTTTATTAAGAAATAGAATGCAAACATAAAACTGTCTTGACCTTGATGATATCAGATGTTTCCATTAACTTATATGTGAAAGTTTGCAGACACTAAAAACAACTGTTTAGACAACTTGCAATCATAACCTCAATCAGAAAAAGGCTTTAATAGCAGAAACTTTGTTTCATGTTCCAGCCTCCGCCTAGTACCGCTATCTGTCATGGAGAAAGTTTTTTAAGTCTATACATTGAGTTACATAGGACCAGGACGGATTTTAAACACTTTTTTTTCTCATGGGTTCAAGTAGCCCCATTTTACGGTAATGTATACATTTTTATTACATTTTCTTTGTTGTAAATTAAACACGTATAAAATAAAAGCCGATGTTTAAAAAAAAAAGAAATAAGAAATTCGCTTAGATTCGCACCGACAGACGAGGAGTTTGAAAAGTCGCCAGTAGTTAACCTTGTGGTCTTTTTTCTTCTCTGTTAGTTATATGCAACAATAGCTTTGTTTAGAAAAGCTCTTCGTGTGCAAATATTTTTCATCGTAATTGTGCTATGGACCACTGGTAAAAAACGAATCATTTAGCCGAGTCGTGCAAATGTGTTGGATGCGTTGCAAATTACTGTTCATTTTTAAACTAAAACTCCTGATTTCAAAACAACGCAGGATGTTGATACTGAAGGCTGTTGTGAGTTGCCGTCTCACCTGAATGAATATGTAAGAAAGTTTGGTAAACTCGGAAGGAATGTGTTTACATTTTACTCGGAAATCGTGAGATCCTTAACGGCATTGATCTGCAACGAAATTTTTGTCAACTGCAGTTTAAAGATATCACTTCGTAAACACTTAAAGACTTAAACCAAACTTGCCAAGCCCAAGGATATATTGTTCGAGTTAAAAAAAAAAAAAATCAGTAGATGGGGGGGGGGGGGAAACCAGGATTTTTTTTTTTTTTTTTTTGGTGCAGAAATATCGAAGCGCCGTTCCAGCATTCTTTGGGGAAAGTACACTTTTTCTAATTAAGTTAGTTCAAAACTTATTTCTGTCGGTTTTTTTTTTTCCATTTTAACATTCAGCATTTTGTTTTTGAACGTCTTTATATCGGGTTAGTTGGAGTAAAGGGAAACGTAATTTAAATTTTTCAACTTCAGATCCAACCTTTTTTTTTTGATGAATTGAGACATGAAATTTTGTGCATTGTGGCCAAAACTACACTCTTTGAGAGTAACTGGGTGTGGAAAAATGGACTTTGTGACTGTTTGTAAGTAAATAAATCACGTTTCCTTTCCCCCAGAAACTACGGGGTAAATGGAATCACCTCATTTATTTCCATAATACGGTTGATGTTGACAGGTAATCGCATTGTACACAATCAGTATAGAATCTTAAGAAGTTCTAAACCAACGATACTCAAACTGTATCCCGTAGGTCCCATGTCCCATGTGACCAGCGGAATCGACCAAATGTTATCTGACACCATTTTAAAAAATCAAATAAAAAATATAGTTTAATGCTAAATCTATGAAAAATACTCAAAGGAAAGCTTATGTATGCTTAACAAAGAATCAATTACTTTGTTAAAATGATGTTTTTTTTTTTGTCGCAGTACTTTTAGTGTGGTTTACAATACTCGTACTTGTACTTGGATAACTCTCAATAGGGTTGTTTCAATCAGTCAAAAGTACTACTTTTAGTACTTTTAGTCATTGAAGTTGATAAAATGAACTAATAAGTAACATGGAACGAAGAAAATCTTTTATTTTTAAAACGTTTAATTTTTAATCAACTTTTTAAATGTTCGAATTTTTAAACAAGGCGTGACCTTTATGACGTCACAGGTCATGAACTTTGGCGCGCACTCCGTTGGCCGCCTGAATGCTGACGCTTGCTGTCTACCGCGTTTCCAGCTTATAATAACTCAGAAGCGTATTTAATATTGCGCTCTACGCTTGCTATCAACCATATCGTTGCCAAAACATGTGAGTAAAGATGCGAAATAAATATTGCACCCTGCGCTAATGACATCAGTGAAGGGCATTTAATCACTTGTGATGTCATGTGCAGAAGTGTAAAAAATAAAACTGAATCTGCGCACCAATTAAAACATTTTTTTAAATATTAAACTTTGTTAAATTATTTAAAAAACGGTCAAATCCTATGTTTTAAAGCATGCTCTTTGAGAAAAAAAATACTTTTAAAACTTCGGAAATGACCCCATTATGTTTTTGCTTCTTGCAATGAACTTTTGTGCCGCATGAGAAAAAACTGCTTTGTATTTATTGTACAATAGGTTCACTAACTCCTTTCGGATTTCGGAACAGATTCGCAAGGGGAAAAGGTTGCGACCGTTGTTCCAGAATATAATTTTCGATTAGCAACCTGAACATAACAATGGGTCACATGGATTAGCTTCACGAGCACGCGGGCCGGAGGTTTGGCACAGTGTAGTATACATAAAGCGCAGTTTGCCTTTACTTGACAATTGCAATTGATCGTTCAGCAAGGCCTTTAAATAATCTAAGTTCATGTCGTACACTTATTTGAAAACTACCGCTCTTACCGGCTAAGGTCGGGTAAATATCGGATGTATGTTAGTGTGGTTCGAAAAAATCGATTTTTTTTTTATTTCGGAATCGCGTTACCTCTCAAAAGTGTCAGTTTGGTATCCTCAATTGGGGGAAAAATAATAAAAAAGTTCTAAGTTGACATCTTCAGTTCGCGCATAAGGCTGAAAATTTGAAGATATATGCTAAAAACGGAATTTTTCAAAAAATAATAAATTATTTTCTTTTATATTTTTATAACGCAACAGCCATAAATTGTCAGTATATATCTTAGTTTGAACTAAAAAAAATTTTACAGCTTTTACATAAGATCTTTCGTTTACGCATACGCATTAAATTGGGCCAAATTTCTCCTGTTCAATCTAAGGCGTATGCACGAACTAAAGATCTTATGTAAAAACTATAAAATATTTTTAAATCTCAAACTAAGCTATATACTGGTAATTTATGACTGTTGCATTATAAAAAAATATAAAAAACTAATTTTATTATTTTTTGAAAAATTCAATTTTTAGCATAATTTTTTTTTAACTTTTAGCCTCATGCGCGTACTGAAGATGTCAACTTAGAATTTTTTTTATTATTTTCCCCAATTGAGGATACCAAACTGACACTTTTGAGAGGTAACGCGGTTCTGAAACAAAAAAGTCGTTTTTTTTTTCGCACCATCCTAATGTATGTTAAATGATCTTTAACTGGTTAGTTACTATTACCACACTGTCAAAAATGAAACGCTCAATTTTGACGATTCGGCAATCCTCGAGCACTATTTCGTTATTTTCGACGATCCTTTCGTCACCGAATCACGTGATATTTGACGAAACCAGAAATCTCAAATTTTTGACGAAATTATTTCGTCCCAATTTCGTCATATTGCAGTGCATTCTGGGAATTTTCGTTTCAGTCTTGTACTTGCTCGTTAAATTATCTTACGGAAATTATCCTACAAGATTCATAAAAAAGGTTAGTATTTATTGAAATTTGTATGTGCAATGTGCCTTCTTTTATGTATTGTTACATTTTTGTTTAGTGTTGTGTTTATTGTTGTATTTAAAACACATTAAAATTGAAAACGAACGGTTCGATTAGGTTTAGAATTCTGTGTGTTGTTAACTTTGAGTCACCTCCACGTTAGGCTTAGTTAGCGTTATTTTTTTTTTATTTGAAAAAGAGAATATTGGTTTGTTGACATTTATTTCCAAAAACGTACTTCCTTTATTTCGTTAAAAAAATTACAAACATGACTAAAGAATTTGTACGAATTTAAACTTACAAAAAAAAAAAAAAAAACACTCCACCGTAGCTAAACTAACACAGATGATATACAGCGCTTTTATAAATGGCATAGAATTTTGAAGCTTTTAATTTCAACGTGGAATATATTACATGGTTATGTGTTTTCATTCTTCTCCATGAATTTTACAAAAATAATTCTGTTAAACGAAGTGTATTTTTTAGTTTAATAGTTCAAATTTGTTTCATTCCGCATTTTTATTTTCTTAAAAAAATACTATGTACCAATCCCCCAGTAAGTATTGATATTTTTTCTTCTTCCACTCTACATTTAATGTTTTTTTCAATATAATAATTTATACAGTAGTTCCCAAAAGTGTTCGCAAACTTATCATTTTCAATGAAATATTGCTATACCCATTTATAAAAATTAATATTTTGGAATGGGTAAACAATATTACAAAACTTCATGAAATATTTAAGTAGCAAATTAAAATTGATTTTGAAGAAATTAATAATCAAAAAGTATCAAGAACTTTATAACACAAAAGTGTTCGTAGAAAATATTTTAAAATAATTGTTTAGCAATCTTTGAATAAAATCGATGAAACTCGAGGAAAAACAAAGCGCTTGATGCAATAAAAAATAAATGCAAACCGTTTATATCAGCTTTTGGATCCGAAATGATACCGTCTTTTGTTTTGTTAAGCTCGTAGACAAGACTTTTAAATGCTTATCCCATGTTGTTTATATAATCTCTTTCCCTGCAGCAGATGTTTCTAGCAATAAGTGCTTATGTTCATTATTTGTGGAGCCTTTTTTTTTTTACTTGCATAAAACATGAAGTAAAGTAAATATCAATTTAATACAAATCATTTTAAGATAGAGAAAATATTAATTTCCATAAAGAACTCTATCTTTGTGCTTGATATTTCAGCAGAATATTTTCAATATTTTTTCAAAATTTTCCGCAAATTAAAATAAATTATTGAAAGTAGAGTTTTAATGTTTAACTTCGATTTAAAAAGAAAAGATAGTATAGCAGCATGTTTGAAAATTGTAATAACAATAATAAGCATTTTTTGTTTATTTTCCCACTTCATACACTAAATTTATAGGTTTTTCTATGTCAATTTGTGTTACATGATTTGTCATAATTATGAATTTTTCCATTATACATAGTTTCTACAGCTAAAATAAATGCAGCATTAATTTTATTGCCATATTTGCCGCCTGAAGGTATTGTCAACAAAAAGTGAGAAATCCCGGTCTACATTAAGTCAGACTAAGAAGCATTTTATAGATGAACTTTCAATAAATCCAAATTTTTTGTTGGAGCTGTGATTTTGCTGGATACAAAGTAAAATGTCTGAAAATTTAACCGAACTTCAATTGAAAAATTGAAAGGATAATGAAAATATATGAAAAATTAAAAGGATAATGAAAATATATGAAAAATTAAAAGGATAATGAAAATATATGAAAAATTAAAAGGATAATGAAAATATATGAAAAATTAAAAGGATAATGAAAATATATGATAAGAAGTAACAAGCTTTGCTTGTTTGCACCACATTGGTCCCTATAAATCTTTGGAAAAAAAATCCATTGATATCAGTCAATTAGTTCTCAAGACACAAACAAACAAGGAAACGCACTTTGTTATTGGGTTTCCCCTATCTTTGGCAGCTCTTCTCCCTTGGCGTTTTTTTTTTATTTACTGCGTGAAAATTGCATATTTTAAAAATCAAATATGCTTAGTTAAAATGTGATACTCCCTTCGTCTCCGTCCCAAACTAGTAAGTAGAGCTACGTTTGAATATTTTTGTACTAGTGATTGATTCTGATGATTTTATGATTTTGTTCGAATATTTTTTAAAGATTTCAAGGTACTATACTATCAATTAAAAACTTTACTTGGCAAGCATTCCCTCTTAAAATCATTACCAGCTGAGTTAAAAAAATCCGAAGTACACACGCCCTTAAGCTACGCCCCATTTTGTAAGTACTCTACCCCAAATCAGTTTTTTTTTTTCTACTAAATCCCTATCCATCAGCTAGAAGGTAGCTTTATGTAATTATTAGTTAACTTATGAAATGGAGCTTGGCTTCGAGTGTTGGAGCCCTGGGTTTTTGACTCGAATTTGATAATGGTTTAAGGAGGTAAAGCTCGGTAAGTAAATGTTGTTTATTGATAACATAGCACAATAAAATCTCTGAAAAAAGTGCAAATAAAATCATAATCACCAGTTTCAGTACTACTTAATTCATAAGTACTTTATTGGAACTAATTTGAGTAGGGGGAGAGAGTACTTCAGAAAACATTCGTGAAGAAAACGGAACACGAAAATCCAAAAAAAAAAAAGAAAAACGGTGTATTTTGGCTATCGGTTAAAATAAAAAATAAATTTAAAAAAATAAAATCACAGATCAACAATTTTCGCATTTTTGATTTTTTTATAGTTCAAAAAAATGAAAATTCACGACTTGATGTGCAAAAGAATTAACTCGTTTAATGGCTAAATAATGCTGATTCTCGATAAATTGAAGAAACTGTAATTCTAGAATATTATTCAGAAATTAATTTCAGAAACTAACTTAGAGTCTATCTGCCTAAATAAAAATTTTGTTCATCCGCTGTAAAAATAACTCATTCTTGCAATCTGCTTGAAAAAAAGCTGTCAGCATTGAAATCATCATATATTTTGAAAAATATGAAAATTAAATCAGATGCTTTTCAAAGTCACAAGCGAATCGTAGCTTTTTAACTTAAGGAAAAAAAAACTCAGATTTTGAAAGATATCGTGAAAACATGTTTTATTTCAGAAATAAACTGATGAATTTAATCGTAAAACTTTCCTCGAAATAGAAAAAAGATCCATGTGCATGAGGGCATACACCCATGGACTTAAACCTTTACTTATTATGTTATATATTCTCTTTTTAAAACTTTTTTTAGGATGGATCCAACATCACGGAGATAATTGGAACAAGGACAGACGAAGACTTTTTCATAATTATAACAATATTCTAAATGTTCGTATATTATACATTGATTTCATGTTACACATGTTTGGAAATAAAAATAAAAACTTAGGGGTGAAAAGCAAAGGTATATTTTTATAATTATTTAACAAACATTACACTAACTTAATTTTACCGAAAGATTTATTTCACATCTGCATTTTTTTAAGATTTATATTTTCAAATACCTTTTGCAATTTTGGCAGAAAATTGCTTTCAAAGTATGAAGTATGAAATGCATGCAATAATAAAATTCCTGTATTAAAAAACAGGAATTTTATTATTGCATGCATTTCATGTGGCCAAATAAACATTCTACATACAAGCAAAATTAATAAAACAAATAATTAATTAGAAAAAGAAAAAGGTAAGCTTTTTCTTGAGATTATCTAATTTTATTTTCTGTATCTAATTTTAGAACAAATATGTACTAACTTAAAGTTGTCCAATTTATTGTACTTTTTCTTTGAAATTTGTGGTATAAGTTGGATAAAAATCTTTTTTTTTTTTTCTGGAATTTTTCATGCGATGCAATGAAGAAACTTCTCAGCAATTTTCTCCCGAGCATATATCGATCTAACTGTGCATAAAAGTGGCACATGATTTATTTTTCCAGAACCCAATGTCTGCTGAGGAAGTAGCACTTTTATATTCCCAGTAGGGGCAGGGCGATGTAGGAATTTCAACATCGTGATGCATCGCCGTCCTTACATCGCAATGTAGCGATGTAGTTCAAACAGTTTGAAATATTCTTTCCGCTTTAGGGGCACCCCCCCCCCAATTAGGGGAGTTTTCCTTACAAAAATCCAGGCTTTTGTCAGATCTTTTTCTAATTTGGCACATAGGTTCTTTAATCACATGGGGTAGTACCCCATATGAATACTACCCCATGGGAAACTATCCTATGTGGATTTCCAGCATCAAAGAATATCTGGGCCGAATCTGGAAAAGATCCGACGAAAACTGGATTTTAATAAGGAAAACTCCTATGGGGTTTGCCACACATAGCGGGGCGAAAACTACACTATGAGAATGCCGAAACATCAAAAGACAAATGTACCAAATTTGGAACAGATCAGACAAAAACTGGGTTCTTTTAAGACCCCCCCCCCCCCACACGTGGTTTCCCACTCCATAGCGGGACGAAGACGGGAATTTCCGAGCGTCAAAGGATATCTGTGACAATTTTGGAAAAGGCATGATAAAACTGGTTTTTTGTAAGAAAACCCCTCATTTGGTGGTTGTCCCCCATAGCGGGGCGAAACCCACCCTATGAGAATTCCTGAGCATCAATGAACGAACCTCTTTGCCAAATTTTGGAAAGATCCGACAAAAAATAAATTTTTTTCAAGGAAAACTCCATCGGGGTTGCCCCCCTCCCACCCATACATTGACGAAAGCTAACCTCCGTGAATTCTTGAGCATCAAAGAACCTCTATGGCAAATTTAGAAAAGATCGGAAAAAACATTTTTTTATATAAGGAGAACCCCCAATGCGGTGTTGCTCCCCCCCCCCCCAATCATGGAGGGTTGAAAACTACCATGTGTGAATTCCCGAGCATCAGAGGACCTCTGTTCCAAATTTGGAAAAGATATGATAAAAACTGTTTTTCTATAAGAACCCCTCCCGTATGGGGGTTGCCCCCCATAGCGGAAAGAAAACCACCCTATCAGAATTCCTGAGCATCAAATAACGAAACTCTGCCAAATTCGGAAAGATCCAACAAAAACTGGATTTTTTGTAGGAAAACTACCATAGGGGTTGCCTTCCCCCCCCCCCCCCATAGAAGACCGAAAACTACCCTGCGTGAATCCCCGTGCATCAAAGAGCCTATGTGTCAAATTTTGGAAAGATCCGACAAAAATTGGATTTTTTCAAAGAACCCCCCCCCCCCCCCCATCGCCCGCCCTCCCCTTATAAAGTGATGAAAACTACCCTGCGTGATTCTTGAGCATCTAAGAAGCTCTGTGGCAAATTTAAAAAAGATCGGACAAAAACTTTTTTTTTAATACGGAGAACCCCCAATGTGGGGTTGTCTGTCCCCCCCCACCCCCCACATAGAGGGACATAAACGACCTTGTGTGAATTCCCGAGCCTCCAATAACGAACCTCTGTGCCAAATTTGGAAAATATCCGACAAAAATTAGATTTTTTGAAGGAAAACCCCCATTATGGGGGGGGGGTTGATTAGATATCATGGGGAGTTATCTGCAATGATTTGTTTTACCTTTTTAAAGAAGTTGTTTGTTTGCATTTTTACATAAATAAAAATTCGCTTGACATATTTTATGTGCCTCTTTTTTTTAACAATTACTTGTCTTTTTTTTTTTTTTTGATGGGGGGGGAGGGGGCTGCAGGCCCGTTTTTTCATTTTTTTCCCAAATATGACAAAGAGTCTGTACTCAATAAAAATTTTACAGAAAACGAACTAAAACAACGGCCAGTCATGTATAAAAACATGAATGTTCAAAAATCAAGACGGGAGGGGGGGTCAATTGACCCCCTGACCTCGTAAATGACGGGCCTGTGAAAGTGACTATACGTAATAAAGTGGGAAACTACGGTGGTAAGATTATGAAGTTAGGATTTGATCACACGCACACGAATCTTATAAAATACAGTCGAACCTCGTTATAACGAACTTAAAGGGACCATTAAAATCGATCATTATAAAAAGTTGGTTCGCTTTATCCAAAAAACAATAAACAATAAGACAAAGATTGCAAAAAAGTTCATTTCAGCAGTTATTTGTTTTAAGCGTGTTCGAATTAACGAGGTTCGACTATTCTCAAAAAAAAATAAATAAATAAATTAAAAAAAATAATAATGTGCTCAAAGAAAAAAAAAAGGAAATAAATTTTCTTAAAAATTTACGAAATTAACGTCCTCATATATGACGAAATTAATTTGACGAAACTAATGCTCTCAAAACTACGAAAATGATTGTTAATTTGACAAAACTAGAATGAAGAAATATTTCGTTACATTTGACGAAATTCGCATCCTCAAACCACTAACAAAAGCAGTTTCTTCAATTTGACGAAATGTTCGCTCGGAGCATATCCCTGGAAGTGGTTTCGTCAAAAACGAAGAAAATTTCGTCAAATTTGAAAGTCCATTTCTGAGAGTGCATCAGCTGCTAAAAGGCAGCTAGGAATGAAACTGCGATATACAAAATGTTCCGTACTCCTTATACAAAATGTTTCGCAAATCAAGTAAAGATGATGGCAAAAATTCATATTTTAGTGATATTTAAGGGTCACTAAATTTTGAAAATGCCAGTTTTTAGACTTAATGCTAGTACTGAACAGGTTACATGAAGGGTTACAGGTTACTTAAGTTTCCGGGTGACGTGTACTTTTATATGTGAAAAAAAATCCACTCCAATTAAAAATTTTTCAATAAATTTCAAAGAACAATATTGCTGACGCACAGTAAATTATAACTAGAACAAAAGAATAGTAAATAGTAGTTGCTTTTGCGTTGAAAGTAGATTTACTCAATCCAACGTAAAAAACACAATTTTCTTTTTAAAAATTTACCCTCTTTAAATCAACTAAATCAAAGTATGCGCAAGTCAGACATAGTCCACTTTAAGCCAACAACCTCGAAGAATAAGTGCCTTTATTATGTATATATGCATAATTTTTCTAACAATTTAAATTTTACAAAACTTCTAACTATATAGTTTAATTCTTTAATTTCCAACAGGGGTAACGAAAGTTGAATTTTTCCAAATTAAGCATTCATTTGAAGAACTCTTGCTATTTTTATCTAGGCAACATGAAATATTGATGATACAGCAACTAAAAGTTAAGATAACAAAGTCTGAATGTTTAATTTTTGCAATTCAAATTAAATAGTTTCAAAAAACATTAAGAAAAAGGACAATAACCCAGATCTTCATTCAAAAATAACGCAGCTAGTAAAATTTTATGAATGGAAAGACGCATTTTTTTTCCCCAACCATTTTTTATCATTATTATTAATATGCATTTAACGTAGAAAAAGATTTCAAGAAAGATTTCTATTCAACTTGTTTTTCCTTACTTTAAATTTGCACGAAATAGTTTTCCACCTTATTTTTATTTAGTTGCTATCCATAAATGATGTCGCAGTTTTTTCCGAAGAAATTTAACACCCTTTCCTCCTTTTGTCACAAAGTGCCACACTTCACCTCACCCCCTTCCCTTTCTTTGTTACATGAAACGCTACCTTATATAGCATATTTTATTCAAAAAATGTGGGATGTCAGATTTTTAGTAACTCCCTCCCTCTCCATTTTCATGATCTGTCATAATTTCAGAACCCCCTCCCCACACACACACAAAGCGTGACATCATTTGTGGGCGGCCCTTTATGTGTCAACAT
The DNA here is from genome assembly GCF_026930045.1 of Uloborus diversus. Taxonomy (NCBI): domain Eukaryota; kingdom Metazoa; phylum Arthropoda; class Arachnida; order Araneae; family Uloboridae; genus Uloborus; species Uloborus diversus. The sequence goes on along the minus strand of NC_072731.1, from coordinate 240,552,289 downwards.
ATTTTTTTTAAAAAATCGTTGCAATGTCAAAAAATAATATATTCACTATTTCAACAAAAATTACAGGAATGCCCACAGGGGGGGGGATTATGGCGCAAGTTGGGCGATCAAATTTTTTTTTTTGAGGGGGGATTTAAAATTTTTTAAAAATTCATTTATTTAAATTTATTTATCGATTTATTTTCAAGTCAAACTATTTTTTATTTTATTTTATTCTGTTTATATTTCATTTAATTTATTTATTTAGTTGGCGTGTGTGTTATTGGTGTAGCACAGAACTTTTCTAATAAAATATTAATAATGATTAAAAATAAATAAATAAATGAAAAATATTTAAAACAATAAATAAATAAAAAAATATTTTTTAAAAATAAATAAACAAAAACTATTTTTTTTAAATAAATTAATAAAAAATATTTTTAAAAATAAATAAAATAAAAAAGAGAGCTAGAAATAAAAAGAGAAAGAGGGTTGAGAAAAAATTGGGGCGGGGGGGGGGGATTTGCGCCATTGATCTTGGGGGGGAGGGATAGGCACCTCTGAAAGATTAAGAAATTTCTTATTCCTAAATTTGGATGAAATGTCTTTATATCTTGACTTTACTTATTCACCAACGTAAGAGCAGCAAAATAGCTGTTATATAATGATATACTGATGCAAGACTTGATGTTTTTACATTCGTTGTCAACAGTGATGTCACTTTATAATTGTTTTGGCCCTAAATTTGTATCTAGTACCTTTTTATTTTGATTTTACTTACTTATCAATATAAGAATCACACACACAAAAAAAAAAAAATCAGTAATATTAAATGAAAAAATGTTTGCACTGATGCTCTACAATTTCCACTTAAATAATAAAATTTATATTGAAATGATTTTTAGTAGGAGACACTTACAACTTTTGTAGTTATGAATTATAGGTGATCAATTAAGTTTCAGTTAGTAAATGAAAACAATCATAAATACATAGTCCCGCGTAAATGCAAATTATATTTCTTTATGTTAAAAGACTTGTTTGATCTGAAATAAAACATGGAATTTCTACTGAAATGCAAGTGATTAAAACATTAAAAAATATTATGAATGGGGGAAAATGTAGACTTTTAAAGTTTATAAACTTAATTAGCAGCTTACAACTTACCTGAATTTATTTAATTAAAAGAAATAAAATTTATAACACATAAAATCAAAATTTCCAATAAACTGTAACATTAAGGGTAAAAGTATGAGGTTTCTATTTTACACTTTCAAATATATTTTTTATTTACTGTCGTTGGATAAATATATAGTTTTTATGATGTCGTCAATCACATAAATGGCATATAGCCTTCTTGTTCATTATAATACATCTTTAAAAGCGGGGTTTTTTTTCCGGTTTTTTACTTCTGCATTTTTATTTTATGTGACTATTTAGTTTTACACGTAAGGAAATATGATGTAAAGTGAACAGTTGAGATATCTTTTTCAAAATGAACTGAACAAATTGGTGATTTAGTTTGAAAAAAGTGAAAACTTTCACCTCTTTACTTTTTCATGGGGCGAAATGGAAAATAAGATTTTATGTTTTATTGAAGTATTTGCTATTCGATTATTAAAAATATTTTTGATCAAATGAATGAGTAAATAAAAGAATGAATGAATAAATATATATAATGAAGTTATAAACGAAAGAGTTAATAGTTTAATCTTCTTTACTAATAATAAAGCTGAAAGTCTCTCTGTCCGGAGGATGTCTGGATGTCTGTAGGATGTCTGGAGGATGTCTGTGACGCGCATAGCGCCTAGACCGTTGGGCTGATTTTCATGAAATTTGGCACAAAGTTAGTTTGTAGCATGGGGGTGTGCACCTCGAAGCGATTTTTCGAAAATTCGATGTGGTTCTTTTTCTATTCCAATTTTAAGAAAAAAAACTATGATAAAATACGAAATTATCATAACGTGGAACTGTAACGTGGGTACAAGTCAATTGGCGAGAAAATTCACCATACATTATTTGTAAATATACAGGCGAACCAAAAGACCTTTTAATTTTTCTATTACGGGCAAAGCCGTGCGGGTTCCACTAGTTACTAATAATAAAGCAGAAAGTCTCTCTGTCCGGAGGATGTCTGGATGTCTGGATGTCTGTAGGATGTCTGTAGGATGTCCGTAGGATGTCTGTGACGCGCATAGCGCTTAAACCGTTCGGCCGATTTTCATGAAATTTGGCACAAAGTTAGTTTGTAGCATGGGGGTGTGCACCTCGAAGCGATTTTTCGAAAATTCGATGTGGTTCTTTTTTTATTCCAATTTTAAGAAAAAAACTATCATAAATTACGAAATTATCGTAACGTGGAACCGTAACATGGGCACAAGCCAATTGGCGAGATACGAAATTATCATAACGTGGAACCGTAATGTCGGTACAAGCCAACTGGCGAGAAAATTCACTATACATTATTTGTAAATATACAGGCGAACCAAAAGACCTTTTGATTTTTCTATTGCGGGCGAAGCCGTGCGGGTATCACTAGTTACTTAATATATCAGAAAAACTAAATGAGTTAATACAGTAGTGAATAAATTCGAGAATAAATGAATGCATGAATAAATAAGTGAATTGTTAAATAAGAGAATGTAAGTGAAAATTAAAAAATTAATACGTAAGTGATTTCATAAATGGTTCAATAAGTAAACGAAACAATTCTTTCACTTTACCCCTCATACTCTTAACTAATTATACAAAACATTTAAAATAAAAATGAGCTTAATATTAAATCAATAAATATCTAATCATATTAATAAAATTGGTCTCAATTGATATTTAAAATGCTAATAACAAAAACGTTATCATTTTATAATGAGAAAAATAATTTTTCACTTGCACAATTAAATATTATACTATGAGTGTCAAATTATGAAAATTGCTTGTATCATATGCTTCGATCTTCGGGGATAACTTTTTCTTAACTGAAGTAGACTACATGTGCTACTACATATTTAAAATATTACCAGATGCGTGGAGTTAAAAAGAGTAAATATTTCACCATTTCACATTGCCCCGTATTCTCCTACTTCTAGTTTTTATACCAGAGTTATAGACATGAAGTACATTTTCATAACCATTAACTGAAGCTTTATTCCAATCCCTCTCAAAATCCTGTTAACAAAATAAGGTTTTAAACCATGCAAAGATAATATTTTTGCTGCTCAATTAGCATTGACTTTTGAATTATAAAGAGCAATTCACAAAATATATATACATATATATGTATACATATTAAAAAAAATTATTGTTTTGAATTTTTATGGCAAAAAATAATATTTATTTCCACTTTTGATAATTACTCTGCATTTGAATACATAGTAAATGCTGTAAAATTAAGAACAGCTTGTATTGGTGCATTTTTGAAGTAATTAAGATTATTCAAAACCTTAGAAGTCAGTTAACAACCATATTTAAAAAAAAAAAAAGGTAAAAATTCTGCATTAGTAAAAAGTTTGCGTTTCGCATTGTTACAGTACAGCTTCCTGTTATTTTGCTAAGAAAAAAAGTTAATGTTTAGGCTTTAAATATTTCAGTACTTCATATTAATTTTGCACTTTTCAGCTTTTTAAATGCTAAACAATTCTATTTATTTATTATATATTTATCATGATGATTTTTTAAGAAGTAATTTTAATATGAACAAAATGGTGTGCAATTTTAAAATCTTCCTAACACTGGAACACGTTTGTAAAAATAAAAGAAAATGTGTTTAGAGAAATTAATTTTTATCCGTAATCTCTCTTGAAATCATTGGAAAATAATTAGCAATGGTTCCAAAACAGTTTTAACGACTTTTGAAATTATTAGACTTGTAATACACACAGCTTAGGTCTTGCAATTTTTCCTTCACTGAGGAAAGTTTAAAACATTTTGAAAAAGATTTAAAACTACTAAAATTTTTGAATTTTTTCTTTCTTTTTTTGCTATTATTATCTAAAATATCTTCTTTTAAAACATTGTACCTTAAAATACCGGTATATTTCCTGTTAAAAATTTCTTGGAGTAAATATTTTGGTACATCTTCGTAATACATACATAATTTGAGAAAAAGCAATATGCAGAAAAAAGGTTTTTTACTTTTACGCAGTAAAAAAGTTACATAATTAAATCTTCATAAGTTTGAAGATGAAAACATAATAGAGTTTATAGCAGGTTTCCATTTGTAAGTACAGGAATTTTTTTTTTTTTTTCATTGAGCTAAAATACTGAAAAATGTGATTTAAATTTACTACATACTTAATAATTAATTGAAGGAAGAGACAGAACAACATTATTTACAAGAAGACTTATTCAACTTTTTAGTAAAAATGTGTCATGTTTAAATTACAAACACTTTAAATTGACAGTCATTATATTCATAAAATTGGCACATCTATAATCAAATGCTTACAAAATTATAAATGTTCAGTTTTAAAATATAAAAGTTGATTAATTCAAAAGCTTGTTGGACTTCAAGCATGAAATGGAAGTTCTTTTGTATGTAATGTTTTTTTTTTCTTTTCTTTGAATTAATTTTTGTTTTCAGTTTTTGAGAATTTGTTTTTAAATGATATAAACAAGATTTTTAAACTGCTGTTGTACCCGTAGATACTACTCTCGAAATGCTAATTTAATAAAATGAAGGTGGCTTGATAGCATGACTAGCCAATTTCTATTCCAAAGTACGGTGAAATATTTGTTCATGAATACAGCACGAAATAGCAACACTAAGCTACCAAATACTCGAATGTGACACTTTTACAGCACTGAAGTTAAAGAACGAATGTTCAGCTCTTATTAAATATACAAAAATCACAAGCAAACCATCAAAGCTCAGATCAGAAGTATATTCTCACAGCGAAGACCAGCATGTATAGTAACACAGTTAGGGTTCTCTTGAAGGCTTCCCTCTAATCCTCCACTTTAACCAAGAAAACTTTGTATCTTTTGGCATAGAATGTCGACGTTTGATGTCATTATGCTTTCTGGAATCTGATGGTACTTTTGGTGGTTTCTTACGGTTCGTGTCGGAAGCCAAGGGCATAATCTCATCGTCCTCATAGATGTCATCGTTGCGATATAAATCAGTTTTAGAACCTTTGTGAGCTCTAAGATTAGATTTCTTAACCATGCGTGGTGGGCGAACAGGAGCCTTCATAGATTGACTCCTGGCGATTGTGTTACTCAAGCGATCGTCCTGGTCTGACACTTTTTCTTGATGGCTTACTCCTGGAATGTACATGACCAGTGGTCGGCGTAACCTTGAGGAATCACTCTCAGAGCTTGCTGCAGATAATTCAGATGAATTAGCTACGATTCGACGTACATTGGGACTATTTCCTCTGTACTTTCCACTTAATCCAGAGGCCGTGCTGTTGCTTCTCCGAACAGCAGCTCTTTGTCTTGCTTGATAGGCTGCTGCCAGTCCGCCTCTTACGTACATAGGATCGCTTTGCACTGAAGACGGGTCTTCACGTTTTTTAGACTTCTTTCCAGATTTGTCTTTGATTTCTTTTCCATTGACTAAAATTTTAACGCCACTGGTGTTTGCAACTTGCTTTTGTTTGTCCTTGTTCTTTAAGTGCCGTCTATCCAACGTATATGCTCGAGGACTGGGTGGGGGAAGTTTCTTATTAGCTTTGTCCTTGCGATCTACCGTGTAAAATCTTTCACTTCCTACAGAATTTCCCGCAGGATACGAAACTTCGCTTTGAGCCATTTCACGTCGGTAATCTTCATCAGCATCTCTGTACCATAAACCAGTACCAACGTTAGCGTGAGAATGGTTTTCACCATCAGAACGAGGCACATTTTCGTAAGATATTTCTCTTTTCTTATAATCCACTTCTCTCATTACAGACCCTGTTCCATGTCCATTTCGACGTAGATCGCCGTTGCTAAGACTGCTGGTATCCGATATTTCTTCTTCAGCTAATTCCTGTCGAATTTCAGATATGTCCCTGTGGCTTCGGCCTCGTCTCTTTTGTCGCTCTGCAGCTTCTATATCGCCATCGAGATTATACCAATCTTCTTCGCCAAAAGAGCTTCTCATATCTTTAGTTTTATTTTCTTTGCCAGTGTTCAATCGAAATCCAAAACTTTTTCTTGAAGTTTTAACAGTTCTTTCACCTCTGTCCTCAAAATAATTGCTTTCTAGTTCATCTTCTTCTTGTTGCTGAGACTTTGGAGGAGGTGGACCGATGTACAGCGGTTCAGATCTAGATTTGAAGAGACCGCCAAAGCGCCCTTCTTCGTGAAACATATTATGCTTCTTTTTTTCCTTTTCGGAATTCTTTTTCTTCTTCGATTTGTCTATTTGACTATATATTACACTGTCTTTACTGTTATACCCGTTAGTTTGGCTGAATGTGGTACCATTACTTTTCTTTGTTTTAGTTTCCAAAGTAGGTACATTGCTGAAAGCTGACACAACACCGTTTCTCGGACGAATAATTTTGTAACGGCCGAATCCGTAAAGTTCTTCTGGCTCATCGGTTGGAATTTTGCTACACTGTATTCCTTTATCTTTTGTAGCGGATCGGAAATGACGAAACCAAGAATCCTTGTTCTTTTTCGACAAAGTATCTTTTGTGTCAGACTTGCGAGTAAAAAGTTCATCAGTAGAAATACCTTTATCTAGTTTTTCTTCCGGGGGGTATTTAATTTCCGGTTCTGTTAAATCACTATGAGATTTTGCTTTTCTTCTGATGATTGTTGGAGACTGTTCCTCATAAACTATAATACGCTTATTATTTCTCCACAGCTGATGCTTCTCTCCAACGGTTGAAGTAAATTCACCTTTATCCGTTTTACCTGTGGCAGTATTAACATCTGTTGTATCAAATAACAGCTGGTTCCCACTATCAAATGTTTCCACGTGGTACTTGCTTTTTCTGCCTCTATCATCTTCGTTTTGGTAGTAATATTCTTCAAAATCATCATCTGCGTGGTTTTCTTTTTCACGTGCAAAATCTAGCTTGTCTTCCCGCTTCACTATTTCATTATGGTGGTTTACATCTCCGAACAAGAACTTGTCATTGGACACAAACGGTGTTTTCACTTCAGTATCAGATTCATCGCGGACAGGGATCTCAGTTCTGTAAAGACCAGTTCCTTTCTTTGGATATTTCCCGTCTCCATTAGTCATTGGCGTATCACTCCATTCACTAAGATCTCTGTAAGGATCGCTTTTTTCACCTTTCTTCAGCTGTCCGATACCGAACATCACTTTCACACCGTTGACGATCGGATTCTTCTTGAATCGAGACTGAGAAAAAAGGCCCCCCTCGGAAGAAGGTCGTTCGTAAGCACTCGGAGGAATCGGTGGGGGTGGTGGCGGAGGAATAGGAATGTGCTTTGGAGTGGAGTGGAACCTTGGAGATCCTGGAGGTGAAATAGGTGGGCTTGCTGGTTCTCTGTCGGGTGATCTCGATCTTTGAAGCACAGCTTCTTCGTTGAATTTATTTACAATTTTTTTCACATAGTTCCTCCTAACAGCAGGCGGATCAGACGGCATCTGACTCGGATGAAGAGGCGTGTACTCGTTACCCAATAAAGCAGTCCGGGAGGATGTTCCGTCCGTCCTACGATTGGGAGTTTGTGTCCCACATTCAGACGTCAGCACTGGGTAATTTAGGACACAAGGGTTCGGATGGTAACTCACAGTATCGTCATCATATCCATTAGTGTCATTCACGTCGTTGTCATAGTAAATGACTCCGTTCTGGCGTCGAAATTCGCTGGGGTCCGGAGATTGGCGATGTTTGTTTTTGTAAACTTTGAACCAAAATCGCTTTCCCGAGCTTCCAGGCACGTCACCGTTGACAGCGCCCTCGGCACTTTTGTCCGAGCCGTACGAGGGATTCTCGTTCTTTCTGGGACGGGGGTACTTTTTGACGCGAACCGCCTTGTTGAAGCTCACTTTCTTGTTTCCCGTAACGGAGCTCTGAGAGGTGTTGGAGGCAGCAGAGGAATCCGAGCGCGTCGATTCGTTGCGAGTTACCCCACGCAAAGTAGGCGACGAAGTCACAAGGCTCACGGGCATGTTTTGTCTTTTTTATGAATAACTACCAATTTCTTGTTTTGATATACCGATGGAGCCTTTAGGGTCTTTTCTTTCTCTCTCGTTCCCTGCCGCCCACTGGAATCGGCTGCTATCCGAAGGTGGCCATTCCAGCGCTCTCTGCTTAGGCGGTGCGTAGGCTGGAAAGGCGTCGGCTGGCAGAGTTCCGTCTACCTCGTCATGGTGCCACAACAGGGCCTGCAAAATTAAAACACAGCTGATTTAGAGACTGAATACCGTTATCTCTGTACGCATGCGATTTGTGCACATTTACAAATCATGGAACTAAAATTGCATTCATAAGTTTTGGACTTACTAGGGATCCCTTCAGTAATGTGATGCATTTGAAAAAAATAAACGCTCTAAAAACAACAGTATCAAAAATTACGAAAAAGTACTCAAATTTGAACATATCGCAAGTCAAAATGGCTCCGACTACGTGGTATTCAGATTTGAAACATTAAAATACTCATCAAATACTCGAATCAACATGCGTGCTCATTTTTGAGGCATTTAGTGATCATTTTGAATATGTAATAATTTCAAAACTGAGTATCATGTTCTCATTTTTGATATGAAATAGTTCAGCACACTATTTGAAAGCATGGGTACTTATATTTGAAACAAAAGGTTTCAAGAAAATTTGAAAGCATGAATGTACTCATTATTGAAAACTTCATTTTTCTCAGGGAAATTTTCTCTCTCAGTAACAATACAAAACATCAGCAAACAGAGTTTTCTTCATTATTTGTACTCAGATAGAGGACAAACTAATGACACGTTTATCAAGCGCAAATAAGTGAATACTTATTTAGGAAACTACGCTTACCCTTGCGTGGACACTGAATATATAACTGCTACTTTTAGTGAAATATTTTGCAAATTAAATCGTATACATGTGTTTTAAGATAACAAGGGACTCATATTTTTCAACCCATGAAGCCTCTGGGTGAAAGCTATCTGAGTAAAGAAAACAAAGTTGACTTTTCTCTAGTGATTTCAATCCAGAACCTCGCATCTTCATACAGGTACAATGGAGTAAGGGTCTTCCTTAGTTCCGAAACACATACATGCAGTTTAATTGGAAAGTTTGGGAGCTGGGGAGATGTTTCCTTACATTCAATCAAACATTATTCAGTGTTATATCAACAGGGAAACTTGCTCATTCGTGTTTTGTTACTTTCACACTTTCTTGCTTTGTCTACGATATAATTTTAAGTACATTGAAATGTATAGATGGGGATTCTGCGGCAATGGGAAAAACATTGAAGACCAATACAGCTTACTAATTCTTACATCCCCCCCCCCTTTTTTTGTATAAGAATATATGATCGGAAGTAAAAAAAAAAAAAAAACTCATAATAGAACAGTTAAAGAACAAAAAGTTCTGTCTCAATACCTGACAGTTTAAGTTTTTCATCAGGTACTGCATTTAATCCATTTCTGTATTTATCTTTCAGGTAAGTAGGGGAACGTACGATAAACAGAAATAGTGGGGCAAATTGAAATGGCAAAATATTTTCGCAGTTTGCAGCGCCACTATCTAGCATTGCTTTAACTACGTTTTCAAACACATACTACATTCCAGTCAAAAAATAAACAGCTATAAAGATTAAGGTACATAATAATATACGTCATTTCAAAAATCTGATACAAATATTGTAATATTTCGCAGTTTATCAAAAGCAATTCTGTTATTATAAAATGATTATGATTTTGTGATTAGCATTTTAAATGTTAATTGAGATTTACTGATGTCCAGTGGAATACTCATTCAGTTAATATTAGGCATACTTTGGTTTTCAATGTTCAAAACAATTAGCCGAGTGCAAGCTAGACAAAGTAGATGTAGTAAAGTGAAATAGATCCTTTCGTTTACTTATTCATTCATTTATTAAACTACTTGCGTGTTCATTAATTAAGTCATTCATCGTCATCCCTTCGTTTATTGATTTACTTATTTACATATTCATTTACTTATTTTCTTATTCACTCGCGATTTTTCTCACTCATTTATTTTTTCTCGTGCATTAATTTATTTATTTATTCGTTTATTGATTTACTATTTATTCATTTATTAATTCGGCCATTTGATGAAAACTAATTTATAATCAAATAAAAAATATTTACTCAGAAAAATATTTTATTTTTAGCTTTGCCTTATGCAAAAAAAAAAAAATAAATAAATAAAAAATACCTATTAATTTTTAAGGTAAAAATTTACTGCCAAAAGAAAGAAAGAATGTTTCAATGCAAGTTTCATCATAAAAAAATTGTTTTTTCTTCATATACTGCAATTTTCGAAATACACTTTTGTTTTGTTGATTTTGAAAACAATAGGTTATCTTATATCATCACTTTTCCCCGCATTCCCATATATGATAAAAATCTTTTCAAAAAAGAGGGGAAAGCAAAGAGAAATAAAATTTAGCCTTTTTTTTGAGACACCAATTAATCTGAAACACTAAAACAGAAGTCAATTAATGAGTCGTCTTCAAAAATAACTTTTAGAGAACTCCCACGCGATAATTAAATGAGGTTTTCTCTCTCTAGTAAAGTTAGATGTGTCTCTAAATTTACGTCTCGGGTCTCTAACTGTTTCCACTTGGGAGGTGAGTATAATAGTCTTCAGATGGATACATATTATTGTGCTAGGATTGGCAATAGGGCTAAAAACTGAGATCTTTGGGAGCAGGAACCACTCCGTGGTTGCGTTTCTATCAGGACTCGGCTTAATGTTACTGCGTTCCGGTGGTGGAAAATTTACGAAGTTACCTCTAGTAATACATACATAAGTTTTCCACATAGTAAAAGCTATTCTTACAAAGCTGTGTACCGCTTGTTTCTTTACTCAAATTTTTAATCAAAGTTGAGTGAAAACGAGATATAGGCGGCAAAGTAAAAGCTATTCTTACAAAGCTGTGTACCGCTTATTTCTTTTCTGAAATTTTTAATTAAACTTTTATTGACTGCTTTAGTATTAACCCGAATATGAATTCATAACGATCAACTTCAGTTTTTGAGCGCTGTAATCAAGAAATCACATACATGCTTATTTTATTTCATATTTTTTAGTGCGTATCAGGGGAACAGAAATAGTTTTTAAACTGAGAAGAAAAAAAAAAAAAAGATGATTTGAAGCATTTTTCAAATTGAAATTTATTTGAAGTGAAACGTTTTGAAATTTGAAATACAGAGTGATTATAAAATGAAGTAAGCTGTTCAGAACTCTCTAGCAAGTGAAGTATTGGACGAAACATTGCCAAATTTCATGGGAGTACACAGTAGACTGTGGGATTTCGATTTCTGAAATAAAAAAATTAGTACAAAAAATCGTCACCAGAGGAAATTTTGGCGTTGAAAAGGTGTATTATTGTAAATATTGAAGGATTAAATGCTAACTACCAAAATATATGCATCAATTTTATTCCCAACTAGTTGCACCCGCACGGCTTCGCCCGTAATGGAAAAATTAAAGGTCTTTTGGTTCGCTTGTGTATTTACAAATAATGTATGGTGAATTTTCTCGCCAATTGGCTTGTACCGACGTTACGGTTCCACGCTATGATAATTTCGTATCTCGCCAATTGGCTTGTGCCCATGTTACGGTTCCACGTTATTATGATTTCGTAATTTATGATAGTTTTTTTCTTAAAATTGGAATGAAAAAAGAACCACATCGAATTTTCGAAAAATCGCTTCGAGGTGCACACCTCCATGCTACATACTAACTTTGTACCAAATTTCATGAAAATCGGCCGAACGGTTTAGGCGCTATGCGCGTCACAGACATCCTACAGATATCCTACAGACATCCTACAGACATCCAGACATCCAGACATCCTCCGGACAGAGAGACTTTCTGCTTTATTATTAGTAAAGAAGTATGATTTTTACTAACAAATGAAGTTCAACATGACCAATATCGAGGTACTTTCCATGCACTGCATACAATGCACAATATTTTCCACACATCCGGGGGGGGGGGGATTAATGTCCCCTACCTGCAATGTTATACGCGTTTTCAAAGTTGAGACATCGGGAACATGTCGTAGACACACAACACCATTAAAAAGTCCCCATGGCGGATTGTCACAAGGTGAAAGATAGGGGGACCACGGTGGCCATACCGCAGGACTAATAAATCTGCTATCAAAGAAATGTTGTCGCCATACAATCAGTGCCTAAAGCTCAACGTGGGGTGGTGCACCATCTTATATGAATATTATTCAAGAAGAAATCCTTGCTTCCGCGCCAAAATTTCTTCATGACTACTTTTAGTATTATTCTTCTCTTGTTACGAATTGAAATTTCTTGTTGGTTTTATTGAACCTTTTTTGAAAGCAACAGACATTTGTAGTTAAAAAGTTTATGTGTGCTGAATTTTTTAGCATTTAATTCTTCAATATTCGCAAATAATAGCTCCAAAATCCCCTGGTAGTGAATTTTGGTACTATTTTTTTTTTTTTTTTTTTTTTTTATTGCAGAAATCGAAATCCTATGGTCTGCTATGTACGCCTATGAAATTTGGCAATGTTTCGTCCAATACTTCACTTGCTAGAGGGCTCTGAATACCTCACGTTATTTTATAACCACCCTGTATATTTATCTGTTACCATCCTCATTAGAAAGAAAGAAAAAGAAGAGAGGTGTTCATACTTGTTGTAATGTAAAAGTATTACGCATAGTATAGAGTTAATAGATTTATATTTACCGCTAATCTGCTTTGAATATTTCAAGTTTGTATGCTTGAATTTAAAAAAAAAATTTGAATAGGTATGCAGTAGAAAGAAAAACTTTTAAAAGCATTTTTAAAAGGACGACACTTCGCTTGAATGAAAGAAAACTTCAAAAACATGTATTATTTGAAAGTTTCAGATGTCTACTAATCTAAGCTCGCTTAAGCTCAGCTTAAGCGAGCTTAAGCGATGAAAATAGTTCTGTTAATTTTGTTAACAAAACTAACTTTATAACTACTATTATTTTTCATTGTTTTTTACAGCAATTAAAAAGCTGGATCGGCAGGCTTTATGACAGAGAAAGTAACTTAAGAAATAATCTTTAAAAATGATAAATTTTAGAAATGAAAAAAAAAACATAAAAATAACGTGATACTGAATAATTACAGTCATAATGAAGCAAAAGCAGAAAAGTAGTCTCTAAACATTGTTCGATACATTGGGAGTTAAGTTAACTTCTTTAGGTAAACAATTTTATCAATATTTCTTTGACACACTACGGTTAAATTGCGAATAGCCGACTTTGCTTTGAACGGCTTGAGTATTTTATAGATTTCTTCTTCACCAGGAAACACTTGAAATGTATTAAAGTGCTTTTTCCGGGCATGTAGAGAGCATAGACGGTTACCTCCATTTTATGAATTTCATAAGCAGAAACGAAACGCCTATTTTTGAGCAATCACGATTGCTTATCGCTTTCATTTGACTGTTTTTGGCGTCCTATCATTTTATTTTCCCACCGCCACCCTCCGCACCATCACCGTCGACCGGCTCCTCACGATGCTGCTCCTCTAGCGAAAACCGTCTCCAGGATGCGTCGATATCCTACACACACGCGCATACATACACAACTACATACACATACACCTACACACATACATCTACACACATACACCTACACACACATACACAAACACGTACACATACACAAACACGTACACACACAAACACATACACACACACACACACACAAAAACATACACACACATACACACAACTACCCACACATTCATGCCTGCACGCAGACACAAACACATATGCCTAGACACACATACACACAAACACACATACACACAACTACCCACACATTCATGCCTGCACACAGACACAAACACATATGCCTAAACACACAAACACACATCCCCCCCTCCCACACACAAACACACACGCCTATATACACACACTCGTGATTGCGAAAAATATAATTTGAATTCAAAATGTCAAAATTCAAATTAATTTTTTTTAAACTTATTTTTGTTTACCACTTTTAACTTCAAATACATTTAGAAATTTCCCTTGTACTTATAAAAATTTTATCACCTTCATTTTTAGCGATTTATCGAGTATAAAACCAAATTATTTTCAAACATGTGCTAATTTTTTTAAACTGCTATTTTAGTTGTATTTTGTTTCTGGAGATCATGGGTTCAAAATAAGAGGAATTTATTCTTAACCAAACAGCGACAACTCGGGTAGAACTAATAGGCGTTTTTGTTCCTATTAAAAGAGGAAAGTCATCCAACTTGTAATTTATCACAGCACAATGGCCATTTGCGAGAAGAACACAACAGCTGAAGGTCGTTCTGGACTGAAGAATAGGAATGAAGTTGTTTGAGTGATATAACTGGACAAGATTGGATCACGTAAGTTTGAACTGCTTTTGATTGCGCCGAAAATTATGCAGACATATGGAGTAACAAACGGCGACTGAAAAAAATGAATTTGATATGTTCTACATATCAGTGCAGAAAGTGAATGTGGAGAAAGTCTGAAATGACGCAGTGTAGAGATTAAAGACTTTTATTTTCTCAATAGAAAATCGGCCGTCCAGGTACGACGGGTGAAAATCTACATTTGAACGAAGCAATTCCTTGTTTGGTGATATTTTGATGGTTGAAATTTTAACCTTAACTCCAGTAGATAGCGTTCATTTTTGACCATTTTTTCGTTTCTTCATTCTCCTAAAATGAGTCTTGCCAATAAAACAGTTAAGCTACCGGATTAAATTCAGCCTTGTCAAAACAAAACATTTCCCTGCATATCAAACATTACTAAAAAATAATATCAAATTATCATGCTATGACGCGAGTTTCATTGTTAATGGCATCAGAGCGATACTCGATCAGTGAATGGGTTGTTTCCAAAATTTTAAAAGTATTTTTTTCTGAAAAAGCATGCTTAAAAACATAGGATCTGATCATTTTTTAAATAATTTATTTGTTTAATATTTTTAAAAAAATACTTAAATCGGTGCGCTTTCATTGTTTACACTTCCGTCGTGTGACATCACAAATGATGAAATGCCATTTAATATTGCCATTCACAGAACAAAATATTTAATTCGCATCTTTACTCATGTGTATTGGCAACGATATGGTTGGTAGCAAGCGTAGAGCGCAATTTTAATTCGCTGCTTGATTATCATAACGTGGAAACGTAGTAGAAAGATAAGCCAAATTGCATCATTTGTGACGTCATAAAGACCACGCCTTGTTTAAAAAATCTGACATTTAAAAAAATTAATTAAAAAAAACCTGTTGGGAAAAAAAAGTATTTTCTGGGTTCATGTAATTTTTTTTCTCATTCTATCCATTTCAATGACTAAAAGGAGTACTTTTGACTGAAGGAAACCACCACATTCGCTATTATAAATATGCGGATTTCTCTTTCGCCCCTGCGTATGCTCACATAGTTCATCACTCACACCAGCAGGAGTTCCCAAAGTGGGTGCACAGGTGCCCAGAGGTACCGCGAAGTGTCCATGGTATCAATTGATGAAATATCCTCATGTAAATAATAGCCGATGATCGGGTTACCCGCGTGTTTCAACAATGAAACTCGCGTCACGGCATGATAATTTTATTGTGACAAGGCTCAACTCTATCCGGAAACTTAACTGTTTCACTGTTAAGACTACGTCATTTCAGAGAAATGAAGAAACGAAAAAGTGGTCTACTATAAACGCTATCTACTGGAGTTTAGGGTTAGTTCACTGGAGTTAGGGTTACAATTTCAACTATGAAAATATCAACAAACAAGCAATGGCTTCGTTCAAATGTAGAAGCAATTTTCACCCGTCATACCTTGACGGGCGATTTTCTAGTGTATAGATAATAGAGAAAGACTTGAATTAGGGTGCCAAGAGAAAAATCTATTCTTTCAAAGGGTAGCCGCGAATCGGAAAAGTTTGGAAATCTTTGGCTTACACCATTGGAATCAGAATTTGCCATCTGCCAGAGGACGGGGGGGGGGGGGGGGGTAGATGTCAGCACGGTCCCACCATAATAGGTTTGGTAATATGACTTAAAACCAATGATTCGATTCTGGGAGTTTTCACTTCCAACTCCAAATTTATTGCCTAAAAAGGCAATAAATTTGTACCGTCAAATAAAAGTAGAGAATTGTCACTTTCCCCGTGTGTGGAGCAAAGTGATAATTAAAATGTTTTTTTAATTAAATATTTTCTATATGATTATTTCAATAGGTTTCTTTGAACTTTTAAATAAATGAATGAATAAACTAATAAATGAAAAAGTACATGAAGTAGTTAATTAATGAATAAATAAATATATGAATAAATGAATGATTAAATAAATACGAATAAGTTATTGAATGATGAATGAACAACCAAATGAATATGAATACATAAAAATTAATCAACAAATGAACAACCTATGAATATGTGAATTAATTAAGCAAAATAAACTATTTTACTTTGCCCCGCTTACACTTGACAAACTGTGCAAAGAATTTGAAATCAAAACATGTCAAAAATAAAAGAAATGACTACTACACTGATCATCAGCAGGTCTCATTTAATATTTGGGATATTGATAGTAAGCAATGTATTATTCATTTTACAATAACAAAAAGTATTTCGTTCAAGTAAAATTTACATGAAAGCACTTTTAATGAAGCATTTTTTCAGCCAAAAATTACATTTTGCTATCTGTCATACAAATACCATTTGCATAGCAAAATTTTAAAAATTTTAGACATGACAGATGTAAAATGTTTTGCAAACACCTAGGTAAAAGACAGAAAAAAAAATCTTTACTAAACATGGCAAATGATTTGAGATTCTCTTTTCCTCCTATTTCTTTAGCCAGACTCGTCACTTCGAATTTATCCGGTTGGTGGGGGGGGGGGGGGCATACGCATGCAATTTTTATCGAAAAACAAAAAAAAAATCAAACCTACTTATGTGTTAAAACATAAAACTTTTCAAATGCAGAGGGTGAACTTGATTCTCCTTGACCCCCCTAAATGACGGGTCTGTCTTTAACATAAAATGTGAACGTTTTGTTTCGGAATTATAAAAAAAGAAATTATATCTTTTTTTTAAATTCAAAACTTTTGTTAACTTGTTAAAAAATTAAAGTAAAGGCATGTGATAAAAAACCAAAAGGGTAAGCATAAAACCAAGCTTGAGAGATACAATATTGCTTCAACACATGAAAAAAGAGGTAAAAATTTTAAATTATTGAAGTGGTTTTGTAAAAACGTGACACCATTTCATAAAACCTTATTTAACTAATTAAGAAATTCAGTGAAAAATAATTGTAGGTTTTGGCACATTTTTATAGAAATTATGGGGTCAGTGAACCCCCACTTTGCTCGGTAGATTCCTTACCTTTTTTAATAATATGTAATAATAGATTGTATATAAGTAAAATGGTAATTAATAAAAAATATGTCGGTTTTAAAGACGCAATTCCTTGGCCTTTTGCAAATTTCCCAATTAAGAATCTTGCGATAAATCTCTTGGGAAAAAGGAAGGTGAATTCCAAATCCAGGGTTAAAATACATTAAAAAAAGAAAGAAAAAGAAAAAAGAAAGAAAGAAAACAACGAAATGTAAAACCATGGCACTGCCAAAATTTTTCAGGTTATGATTATCAGGTTCGTTTGCATGATCGGTCTTGAATTTAAATTTTTTAAATTAGATGTGAAATCTAGTTTTAAGTTTCTTGCTCATCAGGTAAATTTTAATGATGGTATAGATTATAATATCATTAACCCCTTCAGTCGGAATTATGAAATATTTGATCAAAAATGTTGATATTTGGTACACAGTGTACTATGGTAAAGGGTATTTTATAGACAAAATTTAGAGTTTGTAGGAGAAAAATTAAAAGAGTTATGGCACGTCCAATATTCCAAACTTATATATTTGAAATCAATATTTCATATACAAAAACGATAAAATACCAAACAAACTTCATTATAAAATGTTCTACAAACAATTATAAAGCATAATATAAGCTTTTGAAACGATTAATTAAAGATTATATATTTTTTGAAAAATCAGGAAAAAAAAACTCGCTTTTCAGATGAAAATCCATGGTTGGAAAACTGAGCCACTCTCTATCTCTCAATCCTTATATGTCAGTGTTGTCAATCCCAAAACGAAAAATCATTTCACAGATTATAATAAGCAGAAAGTAAAGAGTCAACTACAAAAAAAAAATCAACTAATTAAATCAATTATTAAATGATTAGCAGCTGTTTAAAGTGGTTGTCCGGTATACCGGACACCAGGTTTGAAGGGGTTAATAGTCTCTAAGAGATGCTTAAGAGCACTTTATCTTAATTGTAGATTGGAAAATGTGTTCATTATGCGATTCTCATCTCATTGAAGAACTTTAAATCTTGGCTTTAAAAATTCTTGAATGAGATGTTAAAAACTAGTCTTCATCATCTTGCTGATTAAGTATCGTCTAAAATATGTTGGAAAACATTTTCTAAATTGGTGATTGGAAAATGTGTTCATTCTCCTTTCATTCTATAACTTATAATCTTGAATTTAACTTTCTTATACGGAGTGTGAAAAACTAGCTCTCATCATCTTGCTTATTAGGTATCATCTGAAACATATTGGAAAACATTTTCCAAATTGGTAATTGGAAAAAATGTGTTCATTCTCTTTTAATTCTATAACTTATAATCTTGAATTTAACTTTCTTATACGAAGTGTGAAAAACTAAATGTGTGCATTTTGTAACTCGCATCTTATTTAAAAACTTTAAATCTTGGATTTAAAATCGGTAAATAAGATGTGAAAAACTATTATTCAGCTTGAAAGGTATAAGATAAAATATGCTGGAAAACAAACCTTCAAAATTGGTGATTGGAATATGTTTTTATTATGTGTGATTCACATCTCATTTCAGAACTTTAAATTCTAGATTTAAATTCTTAGTTAGAGTTTAAAAAATTAGTTTTCAAAATTCTTGTTCTTCTAGTACATTTTAATATGTGTCAGAGTTTATAATACCAATTAAAAAAATATGTTAAAAAACACATTTTCCGAATTGATGATTCTAAAGAGAGAAGTCACACTTTCCAGAAAAACTAACTATTTAGTAAAGACTATTTAGTAAAGAACCACACCTGAAACTTAGATGCACCATTGGATCTTTTTAAATGTCTGCAATGCAAAATAAAACACATAGTAGATGATTCTCGCAAAAGCGAGAAAAAGAAAATTCAAATAATTCATGCAAAATATTCTTTTATAATTTAAGTTTTTAAAACTTTTTCTTGCTGCTGATATTGCAAATGTGACTTGCACATGTTGTACATTTTAGTAGGATATGCCTCTTGCTTTTTGTTTTCATGTTTTACTCTTTTTATGCCTCAGTAAACTTTTAAATATTGAATATCTAGTTATTGTCTTTAAAAAGCAAAATAATTTTGCTTTTCTCAAATTCCGCGGCGGTAATTGAAAAATTTGTTCTTTTGGCAGTTAATGTCCTAAAAATATTTTTTTTTCCAATGGCAGGCTATAATTAAAACAAAATAAGAACATAAACATAAAAATAAAATTACAATTAAAATTTAAAAATACTCAAAATAACGTTTTTCCTAACCCATAAAAACCTGTCCGAACTCATAAAATTCTTTCACGCACAGATTATTGAGCAATTAAAAAGAATAAAGAAGCATTGCGTTCTTTTCCTAAATTATTATAATCTTTCGAAAGCAATATTTTTCACTGAGATATTTTCCCCAAATTAATATGAAACATGAATTACAGAGTTCAAATGCCAACCATTAAAAATCAGTACACAGTCCCCTTTGTTCATTTGGCGGGGGGGGGGGGGGAGTTGATTGGCCAAAACATTACGTCCCCTCCTAGCCCATTTGCTTGTTCAGAAAGACAATAAAATGGCAACAATTAAAATTAAAAGTACAAATGAGTAATTTATATTGCTTACAGTGCAAAAATTAAATGTAGGGCACGAAATTGATTAGGAATCTAAGTACGAAGATTTGCGGAGCATTGCATTATGAATATCGAATCCCTTTCTAAATCGATGTAACATAAGTCCCACATTAAACAAAAATTCAAATATTTACTAACCTGTAACCCCAAGAACTAAGTCATCATTTCCTTACCGTTGATTGTCGCAATTTAGCAAAGTCAACCGACTAGGTCGAGCTCAATGCTCGAAGTTTCGAAATTTGCTCCCAGGTGTCTTGTTTGCTAAGAAGGCGTCAGCTGCGAGGCTGATTTTGTAAAAAAGCAAGAAAAAAAGTCTTCCTGCATGCGCTGCACACCTACAACGTCGGAAAAGAGTGAAGGAAAAAAAAATCAAAATGAATTGCAAACCCATTCTTTATGATCTACCCTACGCTTTTTAGACAAATCTGCCTACTGGATAACCTCCAATGTACCTGTGTATCCTTCGTAGGTGTACCTTAAATATGTGGATTCAGAAATGAAAACAAAATCTTGATTTACAAGGCAAATTACATCTGTGTTACAAAGCTTCAACTTCCTTGAATGAATCACACGGTAATGGTGGGCATTCTAACTCAGCATGTAACATAATTCCACAATTTTATGAATTTTATCCGACTGAAATTTTAGTCAATTCGGTTCTCGTGGGGAAATTTTATTTTCCAGTACTTGCATCAAGTTATGTTGATCAATGCTATCGTGAAACAGTTCTCTTGAATGAGTCACTCAGTAACGCAGCCAGAATATTTTCCTGGGGAAGAGTTTGGTCATAACAAACTAGAATTTGGTCCTGTAGGAGGAGTTGATCATAATATGCCAGAGTTTTCTCCTAAGGGAAGTTTTGGTCATAACAAGCTAAAAAATTTCTCATGGATGAGAGTTGGCCATAACAAGATAGAATTTTCTCTTCAGCGAGGGTTTCGTCCTAAATAAGCCACAATATTCTTCTCGGAGAGGATTTGGTCATAACTAGCTAGTAATTCCTTACGGAGGAAAGTTCGGTGATAACAAGCAAGAATTTTCTCCCGGGGGAGGGTTTGGTCATAACAAGCTAGAATTTTCTCTTGGTAAATGATTTGCCTTCAACAAGCTACACTTTTCTCCCGAGTTAGGATTTGATCACAAGCCAAAATGTTGTTATAGGAGGAAGGATTGGTCATAACCAGCTAGAACTCTCTCTTTGGTTAGAGTTTGGTCATAACCGGCCAAAATATTTTTCTCGGAGAGATATTGGATCTAAAGTGCGAGAATTTTTTAATGGGGTAGAGTTTAGTCATAATGAGCCTTAAGTTTCTCCTTGGGGAGGTTTTAGCTGAAACGAGACGGAATTTTCTCCTAGGGAAGGTTTAGTCATAACACTCCTCGAATGTGTATAACTTTTCTTGCTAGGCTAGGCTATATGGGTTAAAATGAAAAATCATGGGGTGGGGGGGGGGAGAATGACCTCCCACTCTCCTTCGTTGAGTCCGCTGCTCAGTAGTAGTAGGAGTTCTAAATTTTGAAGTATAAAAATCCTACGCTTTGAAACTGGGCGCCACACCTGATCCGCGAGTTTGACAAAAAAGATTTGATCACGAAAAATCTCAATAACATGATGGATACTTGAAAGTATTGGAGCATTAAATTGTGCTTTACTGATGAATTGTGTGTGGCAGACCATAACTTCTGCTCAGTTCTGTGTTTAGTTATCCGTAGTTTTATCTTTTTTGCGTTATATAATGTCATCAATGAAACGTCAAAACTAGGAAAGAATAATTTAGAGAAACGATTTCATGTTAGAGAATTACGACATGCTTTAGTATTTAATGCTTTAATAGTTGACATTAAGGGATGAAATATTAAAAAATAATAAATAATTGTTTAAAACTGATGATATATAGTAGTATTTAATTGTGAAACTTTATTGCTTATAACCTACTCTAATTTAGAAACAGTTTAATAAAAAAAATTAACTTTCCCATATTGTTTTTTTTCTTCTTCTTTTCCAATTCTGACGCATTCTTTTTTAAAACTGGAAGCAGTACTCTGATGTTAACCTGTTGAGATTTTTGCAATGAATACTTCCTCGCATTTTTACTTTTCACGGGGGAAAATTTTTAACCAATTACGTACTCATATGAAAGTACGTCTTATGAAATACATACTTATGAATTACATACTCATATCTTAGTATGTATTTATGCATTACGCAACTCAATATTTCTGTGATGCTATTCATTTTTATATTTGAAAGAAATTGCTTCCGATAGCATACTGTGCAGTATTTACGGTTGTTTCCAGTTTTTGTGTGGCAAACCACTCAATAACTTAGTAACTTATTTATTAAGTAAGAATTCAGAACTAAAATATAAAAATTAATGTTTTAGTAAGTAAATGAGAAGAGAACTATCGTTGCTTGAAAATAATAATGACACAATGAACAATGAAACACACACAAGATGACACAAGAAAATGAGATTTTTAAATGGTAGTACTTATTTGATTAAAATTTCTAGGAATCCTAAAAGGCTAGCACGAAAAGAGCATGAAATAAACAAAAACATTAGTGTTAACCATTTTTAAAATGCATTGCAACTACATTAGGAATTGTTATGAATGAAGCAACAAAAAATTACAATTCGCAACAATTTTAAAAATTGTCACCAGAAAAAAATTGCTTTTTTGAGTTGTGTCACTTTTTTTCAAGCATCGATATGTCAACAATAATTATTCTGAGGGAAAAAATATGTTAATATCTCTACGAGACTACTTTTCTCGAGCAAAGCACATATGAATATCGGGTATTTTTTAACTATGTAAACGCTAAGCATTTCGTGAAAAATTTTACAATTTACCCAAAGAAGACATTTAATTTTACGGAGATTTCGAAACATAGCTGGGTGATCGAATAGAGAAAAATTTATCTTGATAACCAAAAAGAAAAAAAAAACTAGATCACTTGAAATACCATTTTTGATGTTAATTTTTACTTAAATCTGAAACCTGTAACTAAATATCTATTTATTTTAACACCTGATTATTTTTTAGAACTTCAGAACCCAGTCTAAGCCTTGTACCTAACACTGTGCAGCAGTAAATTCATTTAAGTTTATATTTACGATCAGGAC
This sequence comes from Uloborus diversus, assembly GCF_026930045.1. Lineage (NCBI taxonomy): Eukaryota > Metazoa > Arthropoda > Arachnida > Araneae > Uloboridae > Uloborus > Uloborus diversus. The sequence goes on along the minus strand of NC_072731.1, from coordinate 240,529,127 downwards.
TGCAGAGTCGGAGGGAAAATGACCGACTCCGGGAACTTTAGAGCCTTTGACTTCTTTATCCCAAAGTCAGTCCGACTCCGATTCCGCAAGCGGTGGCAGAGTTGCGGGTTTTGAGGGAAAATGACCGACTCTGACTTCCCTGGAACTTTAAACCTTCGACTCCCAACTCCTCAATCCCAAAATCTTCCCGATTCTTACTCCGCAAACCTGTTTGGGATCCGTCGATGACATGCTAGTAAAGTTAAAACACATGATAGAAGAGAAGAAGGGAGTAGAAGAGAAAAATATTGCAAAAAGAAATCGGTGTTTTTTGCGATTTATTTGTATCATCAAGTAAAGAATAGCAAGAAAGGAACTCAAACACAGCATGCACCAATGCGATACTTTAGTTCCTGCCGCCCTCTATTCAACATGGTACCGTGAAATCTCGTTACAACGAACTCCAAGGGACTGATAAAATATTCGTTGTAACGGAATATTTGTTGTAACGGAATCGTCTAAAAACTTACTTTTTTTTTTTTATAAAAGTGTTAATTTTATGAACATACCCCCTAATATACGTAAATCTGCAACTTTTACAGTTATAAAAAAAGTAAAATATAATTAACACATCAATTATTCCGAAAAAAATATAATTAAAATATTGAACACTGAACCTTTGTTGACTGATCGTCATCACAAAGTGTTGCTATTTTCTTTTATGCGAAATATTTGGTCCCAGTAGACATTATAAAAGATTCTAACTGATAAACGTTATTATACTGACCACAGGAACCCTTTCTGAATTCTTGCATTTGGTGTGCAGAAATCGACTGCGCTTGGATAGACACTAGCTTTTGTTGTCACACATCAACCCGTGTTTCAGTATGAGTGCAACTCCACCTTGAATGGCTCTGTTTTGAAAGTACAAACAGAGTTTTCACGTAACGACTTGTGAAAGTTTTTTTTAGTTTCTGAAAATAGCATTAAGTACAAAATATTCGAACTGACGTTGAGAAAAATATTTCGTTGTAACAAATTTTTGAAAAATATCTCTTCGTTAAAATGAGATTTTTTTATACATTATCTTAATGCGTTTTAAAACGGGACCGCACATTTTGTTCGTTGTAACGAAAATTTCGTTGTATCGGTATTCGTTGTAATGGGATTTCATTGTATTATCAACGTTATTTCCCAGCTCTTGTGATTAGTTCACGCATATCTGCGGCAAAAGGTGTATTGGCATTGCTAATAAAGATTTTAAAAAATTCCAGTGTTTCCACTTTATACCCTTCCTTTTATTTGGATGATTTGAGACACAAAATTTTGTACATTGTGTCCAAGACTACCCTCACCGAGAGTAACTGGTATGAAATTTGTCTGGATGACTGCTTGCTAGGGAATGCAATCATGTTTACTTTTACCCCAGCATTTTTCCTTTTATCCCAGAGAGTATGGGGTAAGTGGAAACATTCCATTTATTTCTCCATGAGGTTGATGCAGGTTGATAATCGCAATACACACAATCAGTTAAGTTTTGCACCAACAACACTCAATCTGAGGCCCGTAGGCCACATACGACCCGCTGAAACCTCCAAATGCAATCCCAAATAATTTTAAGAGAAAAATAAAACAAAAAACTAAATTATGATCTGAATGGATGCAAAATATACACGAAAGTGTAATTTACACTAACAATCCTCAATTTATGGTCCGTAGGTGACATGCGACCCACTGAAACCTCCAAATGTAATCTCAAATAATTTAAAATGAAAAAAAAAACTAAATTATGCTCTGAATAAATGTAAAATACACACAAAAGTGTAATTTACACCAACAATTCTCAATCTGTGGTCCGTAGGTCACATGCGACCCGTTAAAGACTACAGTTGCAATCTAAATCATTTAAAAGGAAAACAAATAAAACAAGTTTAACTATTCTCGTTCATAATCTACCTAGTTTTCAGTCACGAACATTTAAGTTTCAAAAATTACCACGAGTATGGTAATAGAGTTTGTTTCTATTTACGCCATGTTTCTTAACATCCCAGCTGACCCTACTTAATCCTTTTGAAACCCCTACAAGAAAAAGTACACTAAGATAACAAGGAAGGATAGCACGAGTTTTCAGTAACGTTAATATTATGTTTAGAAGGTTGTGGCAGGAACTGGACTACTGCATTTATGAGTACTTTGTAACCAAAGGCTCATATATTCGGAACACCTTTAAGATATGGAAGTAAAACTTTATTGTTTCTGTATTCCATCATTTTTTTACAGCATTCGTCTTAGTTTTTTAAAAATATATTTTATCATAGCGCTCCGAAACCCCAGAGGGAATTATAAACAACTCTGTATATTAGAAAAAGAGATTAAATAAACAAAAATAAATCTCACTTTTAACTGACATGCGGGTCATAGAGGGTTAAATAAATTTTTGCCTAATTCATTTCTCCATATTCGCCTATATATTTGCATTGAAACTTAACTTAAAACACAATTTTACTGCAAAAAAAAAAAAAAAATCTTTATCAACTTTCACAATAAATTATGGAATGAAATCTCATTGAAAATAATTTTCGATATTAGTCAATATTTAAATATTAAACACGATTGGCTAATCTTTACACTCATATGACAATGAATAATTTTTGAATCATTCAAGAAAGAAATAGCTCTTAGAAATACTACCTATGACATTCTGTAACATCTAGATCTTTTAAATTTTTTATTGGCAGGTCAAATACATGACGTCATGAAATTTTGAGTCAGGCCGTGAACCAATCAACTTATCTGTCACATAAAGATTAGTTTTCGTTGTGTAACAATGATTGATCTGCCTGGAAGATTTTACTGCATAAGCAACTACTTTGATAAAAATAGTTCATATTTTATTCTTCTGTATAAATAACTTTCCCGAAATAGTTTGAGTTTTCACATTTGAATGAACAACATGTTACGGAAGTCACTAAAATAAAAAACGTTAACGTATCCGATACCCTACAAATTTCCCATTAGCTATAAAATTCATACGATTGAATGGAATCAAAATCGATACGCTCTCATTCTTCCATTAAAACATCCATTTCAGTCACTTTCAATGGTACTTTGTATCTTCTTTTGATGATAAGATTGATTGCTTGTTTTATCCCTTTTCTTAAAGCATTTTTTAAACTAATCCAAATAACTAAGTTCTATAGAAGAATGGGTGGAGAGAGAGAGAGCCTAATAGTATATTTTTTCGTTCAATTTATGTTTTTTAGGCTTTTTTTTTTCACTGTAGAAATTATAGTTTAATCAAGTTTCACAATTAATTACGTTCTGACACCACTACTTTTCAATTCTCGGTATCGATACCATGTCGAAAGAATGTTATCGATATCGAGATAATATCGAAGAAAAAGATACCATACTGAGAGCCTTACCAATTGAGTAAGGTATCAATTCAAAACTACCATTTTTTCTGAGCAGTCACGAATTGTCCTCAATTGACCAAAGTTGATGTTGCTCTGATTTTTCAGATTCCCATGACGATGGTTGTTTTTAATATTTATTTAGAAATTGAAATTTTTGTTGTCATAGTTACAAATCGTCTGCTGTTTGATTTTATTCATTTTTTTTCCAGGGCTTTCCTTAAGCAGACTTTGAATTAAAAATAAAAGAGGCTTTTTGTGAAAATTTTGCTTTTTCAGAAAAAACACTAATATGCCAATCTTCATCAAAATTTCCAGATAACTAATTCCTATCATTCAAGATTGATAAGAAATAAAAATATCATGACTGTGTACGCTGTAAATATAATCTTTATGACAAGTGTACGAGTGCAAATTAGCCATAATAACCATATCTTAATTACCGCACCCTAATTATCATTTTATTTTTATGGACGTGCGTCATATTATCTAATTTAGAAAATAACCAGTCATAACATGACGGGTGCGAATTTTTTTTTCATTTCCATTCCATTTCATTTATAGAACCAGCGACACAATTAGTAAAGTCTATCACCATTCGTGATAGCGAAAAACATAATTTGAATTCAGGCCGTCCAAATTCAGATAATTTTTATTTATTTATTTTGATAGTTTTTTTTTTCTTAGTGAAAGGTAAAAGAAACAACTCTTTTTCATCGGAAATACGCAATTTTCAAAGTATATTTCTTGCAGTTGTGATTTTTTTTTCTTTTGACGATTCAAGCAAATGATAAGTTTGGTTTTAATCAAAAATTAAGTTCCCTTTTTAGTGAATTTAAGCAGTACAAATATGTCAATATTTCAAAATACCGAATAAATTCTGTGAGAGAAAATGTTTCGAGAAAGAAGAATCAGGCATAGTCATAAAAATTTCTAAAACTTGGCTGTGAACATTCTATTTTTCACTTTTTTTTCTTCGCAACTACTAAAATGCTCAGTCTCCAGTTGAATTTATGGATGTAGGTCAGGAATGTGGCATACGAAAATTAGCAAAAAACTGCATGTAAGGTTTTTTTTTGGTAGTTGTTTATTTTTGGCTTTAAAATGATGTTGCAGAATTTTGAAATTACATACTGAACTATGATTAAACCACATGGGTCTGATTTTAGTTTAATAAAGTTTTAGTTAGTTGAAGTCTCTGCAAAATTATATTTTTGTCGTTCGTAAAAGTTTATTCAGATCATGTTTTTCACTCAAGTTTCAACCACAAGGCGTTTTTCAATTTTCCCGAAAGGAAATTCAATTGTTTTCCTGCAGCCAACGTTTTAAAAAATTGAGAGTAAATAGTTACAAAAATCTAACTTTTCAATCTGCAACAGGACTGCTTTTACAGGATGCAAAACCAAAAATTAATTCATTTTTCTCAAATTACAGTATTTGGCTCTAAAAATTTTGCTTAGTACATTTTCTATTATAAAAAAAATGCTAAAACTTATATTCGATTAAAAAAAAAATTACTTAATAATTTTTATAGAGCTACAGATGTGACTTGATAAACTGTCCTTTATAATTGCAAGGATTAGTAATATTTGTTCAGCACTGATCCGTATAACATCGCGCACAAGTATGTTTGAGTAAAAATAAAAGGACAGTTTATTGTTTGCTCTTGTAAATAGCCTGAGCAAAAAAAAAAACTCAAACGCAGCAAAAAAAAAAAAAAAAGAAAAGAAAAGAAAAGAAAAAAAAAACCTTGACTGACCTTGTTCAGACGACTTGGCACGAACAAAAAATTCATATGATTTATACACAAGAATATTGCGCACTGCTTTTTTTTTGGGGGGGGGGAGAATAGTAATGCACTTTCGCAGTTGCAAGTTGAAAGATTTGTTCACACTACAGACAGTAACTAAATTTTTGTTTATATATATATATATATATATATATATATATATATATATATATATATATATATATATATATATATATATATATATATATATATATATATATATATACAAAATTGCTCCTGGGGCGCCCAAACTTAAATTTTTAGGTGAGGGAGATTCTCAATTTTCCATAAGGAACTCCAAAATTTTCTCAAATGATAAAACTTGGGGCAAGAGATGGTACTAGTAGCCCTGGTACTTGCTTCTATAAAGCATGATTTAGAAAAAAAATTAATGAAAGCCTACCTAGGATGTTATCTTTAAACGCGTTTTACTCAAAACTTGAACATGTTCACTTATACATCCCTTTGCTTTTCACTACCTCATTTGTACATGTAAAAACTGTTGTATTACTGTTATGTCTTCAAATTTTCCGAATCATGAGACAAAATTTGCCGAATAAGGAAATTTTTGAGAAGCACAGTGACCTCCCATCTGAATTCCTACCTCTTTTTGTTAAAATTATCTTTTCTACTTTATTCGATTAGTACTCTTTATCTTTGAGAGCCAGAATATTTCTTCGCCAATTTAGAATGTCGTACGTTTTCGCCTATACAAAAAAGTAAACGAAAATTTCTAGCATTGAGAGTTCCAGTCTTTGCATAATATATAATACCATTCATAGTAAATACATAGCATTATTGCTATAGTTTTCATAAGCCTTGAATCTGGGCTAAAGAATTCATATTTTTTTAAGCACAGATTTATTTGCTGAGTCATTCCATTTCAAATCAGGCAGGCAGGTATGAAAAGTGTCATATGACCATCACCGATTTTTTTGAAAAAAAAAATACAGTAGTTACAACTAAGGTACATATGAACTATCCCAAAAGGATTTTGCAAGAAAATTTTTTTTTTCTTCAGTTACAGCCTATTAAAATTCTGCACAAAATCCGCCATTTTGGAAAAAAACGGCAAAACACTCTATTTGAAATGGACACTATTTCAAAAGTATTTAACCTATTCGAATAATTCTTTTTTCTAAAAATAAATAAGGACCCATATATCCTCTAGACATCGTTTTTGAAAGTTTAGTTAGGTTTTTTGATAAAGAAAAAAATTCATTTTTGCCGCCAAAAAACTACATTTTTACCAATTTTATTATTTTTTTTCTCCATGAAAAAAAGTTTTTTTTACTAAACGGAGATGGCAGTCTAAAGCCCTTATATGATAGTTTCATAACATATTTTATTAGAATCCTTGAGTGCATACAGCCTCGTAAATAAAATTTGAAATTTTGAAA